>NW_008796165.1:1464261-1501514 GCF_000699145.1 Aptenodytes forsteri
ATGCTCCAGCACCTCGACATCCTTCTTGTAGTGAGGGGCCCAAAACTGAACACAGTATTCGAGGTGCGGCCTCACCAGTCCCAAGTACAGGGTTGAGACATTAGTCAGTCAAGGAGAGTGACACCGGGCCCCTCCCCGTGGCTGGCTTCTGGAGCTTTCCCTGGGGCATTGTCTGTGCTTACAGCACAGACACGTGGGCCTCGTCCCTTACACCCTGACACGGCCAGCAAGGGACATGCCATGGCAGTGGGAATGGACACCGCTTCCTGAAGCCAATGTTCACATGGGTGCCAGAGGCACATTAATTCATTCCTGCCAACACGGACTATCATCTTTTCCCTGCTAGTCTTTCTTCCTGCTCAAAGAATATTTCAAACACAAGCAGTAATGTGACCTAAAGCCTAAACTCTGCTACAAGAGCTCTAGCTGCCAGGAGCCCTTCCCACAGGTAAGGGGAAGTCATGTCAGCCAGGTGTGAGAGTCACCACGTTTCATAGCTGGTTCCTCAGATTCATTTTTCACATCCCACTGCAGAGGGTCACTTCAGAGCTGTATCCAGCCAATATAACTAATTAATTATGCCGTATTAGCCCAAAAGCAGGTCTACAGATGCAAATCACTGAGGATGGCACTTCAGGATTATGACATCTGATCCTTTACATCCTTTTTTTGTGTGTCATTTTTACACCTATACAAGGTATGTACAGAGCCCTAATGTGTCTTTTTACAAAAACTTCGTGAATGTTCATAGAGAGAAAAAAAAAAAGGAGAACCAAGCCTTTATGGTTAAAGGAATTTTTTTTGCCTTTGTAACTAAGCTTTATTCTCTCCAGAGTTGGATTCACTAAGCATACAAAAATGTGCTTTGGTGGGCCAGGGAAGTAAATCTCTGGACAGGTTTCGCAAGTGCCCCTATGGATTCTTAAGCGGAGCACTGAGGAACTGTTCATAGTTAAGCCAGCAGTGTGCAAGTATTAGGGGATGAGACAGCACATCGGCTGCTTAGCCAGCACACCTCAGTTCCTTCCTTTCTTCTTCCCCTACTTAGACATCAGAATAAATAATAAAAAAAAAAAAAAAAAAAGGGGGGACCCCATTTCCCCTTTTTTTCTCCCCCCCTTAAGACACAAAAAAAAAAAAAAAAAAAAAAAAAAAAAAAAAAAAAAAAAGAGTGAGTACTGTAGGAGGTAATTGTCTGAAACTGTATGAACAAGATTTTCTCCCCTCTAGTGGAATTCTCAGCTGGGTGGGTAAACTCCTGCCATTCTGGATTGGGCTGGGTGCAGCAAGTCATCCTAGCCCCTATTTCTCCTAAGTTTCTGGTATCTTTCTCTGCTATCATCAGCCAATTTATTCTTTAAGGGATATGTATAATTTCAGCATATCTTAAATTTTTAGAAGGGGAAAAAAAGACTTTGAAGTGTCACTTGAATTCTGTTTTCAGAGTATGGTGGTCCCTAATGGGACGAAAGTATGGCAGAAATGGAGTACCACTGCATTCTGTTTCCCAGCTGATGTGCTTGTGTACATGGCCTGAGCACCTTCCTCAAAAGAAGGAAATGCTTTCTTCATTCTAGAGGAAAGGATGCTCCGGTGCCAAACAAATGGGCAACCTTCTAGGAACTGATCCCCAAGCAGCCTCTCTGCAATTGCTTATGGTTGAAGACAGCACAAGAATTCAGTTTTTCACAAAGGCATTAGGTAGAAAAGCTTTAATTATTAAAAGAGTGTGAATTAAGCAGATACAGTGCTGCACCTACAGTGCCTTGGTGAGAAGGCGCTCTGTAAACAGAATTATTATTTCATCAACACAGTAGACTCCTCACTTAATGGCTCACTAACTGGGCCAGAGATGAGATTCGATGTGAAGAAATCAATGACTCAAAGCAAGAGATTCAGCAAATATGAAACACCTAGTGCTTAGCTCTTAGGATTGCATATTGTCTCCTGTGGAAGTGACTCATATCATGCAGGGAGAAAATAACACTCCTGCTGCTGCGTCCAACTGTATCCATAGGAGATGAGACTGAACTGGTGCTTGCTAGCACTAGACTCCCATACTTTAGGGTGTTTTTTTGCTTTTTGGTGTTCTCCTTCTGTGTTATAGCTGCTAAATAAATAAGCATTGCTACTTCATATTTCCAAAATGGTCTTAGTGCCTTTTTTTCTTTTTTTTTTGGTAATTCATGACGTCAAAGTCAGTATTTCTTAGTAGTGGCAGCCTTATTTTGGTGTCCACCAGATGTATACATCAATCAGGATGACTCTGCTGTACTGCAGAGCAGAAGCACCAAAGGGCATCCTGCAAAATTAAATGGTGAGAATAATGAAGTCCTTCACAATTCCTCTCTGTTCTAACCATTATAACAACTCAAAAGAGCAGAGAAGATATTTCCAACATGTGGCTATAGGTGCATGACTCTTCTTCAGACAGCTGGCTAGAGGGTAAATGGCAAGAGCAATAAGTATCTATCTCTCCTCCCCGGGAGTGAGCATGCTTCATGGATGAATACTTTATTTTCCTACTCACCAGCATACTGAGGCTTTACTGTGAAATTACTTCTTAAGTTTTCCCCTTCTCTTCAGTGCTAATTTAGGGATATAAAACTCACCATGCCGGCTCGCTTTTCACTGAAGCGATTTCAGCTTCTCTTCCAGATTCGCGGGGAAAATCTCGGCTTTACATTCATCAGCTCCTAACGCAAAACAGCGAATCTGGTTCTGCAGAGAAAGGTTCCTGGTGTCGTCGGGAGTATCTGCACAAGGGGGGAGAGGCGAGTTAAATTGTAGAGGAAATCCTTCATTAATAGTGCCAAAGGGTTGTACAAAACCTAACTAATTCTCTGAAAGAAGGAAGGATTAATATCCCATTTTACAGGGAGGAAAGTGAGATAACAGAGCAAACACCCAGGAAAATTAACAGCCAGGATCACTGCGGCTTCAGTTCCACATTCATTCCCATGGGTGGAGAGCCAAATTTGGGCAGAATCTCTTCTATTTGTGTGGTAGTTTGTTTATTTGTTGCTATAGAAGGAACAGCCCAGAAAAATTTCTCTCAAAAAGTCTTCTTCAGAATAACCTGTTGCTTCTCATTTGGATTTTTTTCCTATCAACATGCATCTACCAAATAGGACAGTTAACGTGGCAGAAAACAATTATAAATTACACAGAACTGTGTTGAAACCAGACTGCCACTTTTCATGCGTTTTTGAAGATAAACTGTCTTTCTGACACACCTTTCTGGCTGCTTTTTGTCGGGGGTAATAATACAGCACAGAAATACACTGTTGAAAAATGGCAGCTTCCAATGTCTTCCTCAAAAAAAAGCAGTAATATTGTTCTACACATAATTGCACTAAATTCACCGAGAGCACATAATGGACAGGAATACAAAATGAATCACAGCATTTCTATATGAAACAGCTGTTCCATGAACTGGCCATGATGATTTTTGACTATATGACTGCATCTGTAGTTTGGAAACAATTAGCCAGAAGCAATTATTTATCTTGAGTTGTCACACTTGTTTTATCAGCTCTTTAGGGGGTTCTCCTGTGATCATAGAACTTGCAGAGCTGAAAAAGCAGGATTTTCCTGCTCCAGTTGGACCAAGAAATAAAATGCAAATCAATGACAATGTGTCTAAATAAAATTTGGACGATCCGATTTCATCCATCATTTTCTTCCTCTCCTTGTTAAGACGAAAATATTACACGCTCTCAAAGACTCAGGAGATCTCAAAATATATTTAGTAGTCACACCAGTATACTGGAATCAGGAGAATGCAAATAAATCCCATCCTTCATTGCCTCATACTTTCCACTCCTCTAATTTACAGTGGTAAATTTGAAATCTGAATAGCCTCATTTTTCAGAAAGCACTGAGCACTCCCCAGTGCCTTTTGCAGCCACTGGGACATGCGGCTGTGACATTCAACACCTATGCAAATCTGGGCCGAGTTATCTGCAGTGAGACAACTAATGCAGCTGAGAAAAAGAGTTGCTTTGCCATCTCACAAGGGAATGAAATCTCTGTAGTGAGCTGCTAGCTCTGTTAGAGGTAACTCAACAACATTACAATAATGTAAGCAGCCTTAGGAACAGGCTAAAAGTCATTAAGAGGTTGGTTTTCAGAGCACGTGAGGAGACGATATATGGCACCATCATGCATTCAGGAAATCATGTTCAGGTTTTATAAACCACAAATGCAAATAAGGCCTGGCAAGCTTTATACTGTGAACACATGAATAGATTTAGCATATGTAAGCTATTGTGTAGCTCAACTGGAGAATTAATACTGTCCAGGAAAAGATATGCCAGCGTAGTAAGAAGTTTCTGAGTAGCGTGAGGTGAACAGTACCCAGGACAGTCATGTCAAGCTTTCTAATTTCACATTTCTGAAACAAGAACCAAGACACAAATGTCTCACCTATGCTGTTGACATTAGACATCGTTTTCCAGGACATCCTGAGCAGTTAGCCAAGTGCAGCATAGCTGCACAAAAGAACTTGCTGTTGCTTGTTATTAAGCTATCTGGCTGCTTAGGTATGGGCCTCAGGCTCTGGACAGTCGCTCTGAGCACTCAGTTTGCAAGCAATAAGCATCACTTTTCGGGAAACTAGTAAGGTTCAGACGTTAACTGCTCAAGTATGTATTAAAAGGCTATTTCCTTTCAGAGCTGAATTCAAACACCCATTTGTGCTCATACAGTTCTTTTAAAATTAACTTCTTCATTTTATCTATAACCTCTTCTCTCCTTTTCTTTCAGAAGCAGCTTTTGAACATGCAAGCAGACTGGGGATCTGTTTGTGCTTTCCCTGTTGAAACATTCACCAGCCTCCTGTGCTGAATCCTGATTCACCAGGTCCCGCATGCTGCCAGGCTTGTGACCTCTAACAGTGCTAGCACCGCTCCTGCTCTCACTCCGCTCCTGCTTTCCGGGCACAAAACCTTTTACAGAAAAGGGGCTCTGGGGCCCAGCTGCTATAGGTGCACAGGACGGGCGAAGAGCTGAAATGCACCTCATCCTGAATGCCAAACACGAATACTCTGCCTCACAGCTCAGGGGGTAATGAAAACTGAAGACACAAAGGGATTTTGCACTAGATTTCTGAAAAATCCAAGCTGAGCTGACAATCTAAGCACTTCTCTGTCAACAAAGGCTGTTTGGGATTTACAAACTAGCTGTCCCTCCTGAAGAGTCTGATTTATTTGGTATGCTTTGAGCGATCTTAATGCATGCCAAGTTTTTATTCACAGCCATGGCATTTTGCATAATACCTGAGTAGAGTATTTGCTTAGGAAGTGGTAGACCTGGATTCCAGGCATTTCCCTGCTGAGGAGGGCTGAAACTACGACTTCTACCTCCTGCGGGAAAACGCAGGAGGGACTGGGCCAGGTAGAGCCTACAAAGAAGCACAAACCTGGATCCGAGTGGAAGAAACCCAGGACCCAGCTTCTGCTCCCTGGGATGTTCAAACGTCTAACATTAGATGGCATCTGGATTAAAAAACAAATACAAGCCAGAAGTAATCAAGGACATAGTGACTGGGACCAAGAATACATCACTCTTGGCCAAGCTCCATAATCACTAGGTTAGATAATGATGCCAGTCCTCTTGGCAGACCTTATTTGCAACGTGCTGATGCAACTATATTATTTCAGTTCTGCAGCAGCTTGAATGCCACGAGGTATGTGTCTCTGTACTGCCCCTCCATGGCACAGTGCAGACATACTTTCTTCTTTTTTATTGAAGCAGTTCGATACAAACTACCTTACCATTCCCTGGGTCAGAGAGAAGTTATACATAATAGTCAGTAACATTAATGTAACTACTACTGCTTCACTATTATTATGCATTTCTAAATTGGGACTGTACATATCCTTGGTATCCATGGTACTGCCTGCACCTGGAGCAGGAATGCTTCCCGTTTAGTTTCAAAGACATTCCATGATTACAGCAGTCATCCATTTAATTGGGGCATCATCCCCCTGTCTCAAGTAATATTTAATTAGGCTGCAGAAAAAAGGAAGCAAAATTGAGAATCCCCTACCCAGGAATGAATACTCTAAAGGATTTTAGAATAAATATCCTCAAGGATTTTAGAGTAAAGATGATTTGACAAGGAATAGTTAGATGTTATAATTCATCTGCCCTTGTCTTTATTAACACACCTCACCCTCCCTACAACGAGGATAAGATTTGCTGGACAACTGCATTTCCAGGTCAGCACCCTAAGATCAGGGAGCATGCAAGAGGCACTGCCTCATTCCTTCTCCCCGGATGGAGCCTTTGGTGTACAAAGCCTTCTGCCTACAGCCAGGAGTTAAGTGCCTATCGGATGGAAAGGACATTTCCCCCTGGCCTGTTAAAGTGGCTCTGAGCATAGCAGCTTTCATGAATCCCACCCTTGAGCCCTACTGATCCTGTGGGGTATCAGGGCACCCAAGAGTTAGATACCTCGACTCCAAGCAGAAAATGTCTTGTATCTCCTTAGAGAATTAGCCCTCAGTTTTACTCTGTGCAATTTCCTATCTAACTGAAGCAGTCTGAGCATAGGTGCATTTAAACCTGCACCATGGCACTTGGGTTTTATGGGGATGGAGAGGTACCTAAGATTCAAGTATCAAAGACAACTAGATGACCTCCTAGGAGAACATGAGTCTGCTTCAGCTAGTTCTCAAGATAAGCCACTTACTTACCCAACAATAGTCATGAGTAGTTGTTGCAAGGGTTAACTACCATGCAATTCATCTCAGTGGAAATGTCAGACACTTGCAAATAACCAGGAGATATAGTAGTGCAACATTAAAAGTAGGTCACCACAGTTTCCACAATAAGCACGTCTTTTTTTGACATTAACCTGCCTTTGACTCCCAGTCCACAAAAGTTAGATCATTTCCGAGGAAGTCTGCCACATTGAATGTGCAGTTTTTAAAACCTGATGTTATGGCTGTGCTATTATTGTGCAGCATGCATTGCTTGCACAGCAAGATTAGAGATCCATTTCCAAAATTAGGGTCAAATTTATAAACCCACATACAGTGCATTGTCTCTTACTGTAATAGAATTTTTTCCTTCGTACTCTTTCCTGTTTAATGCAAAGTGAAATTCCATTTCACCTTTAGTAAACCTTTCAGCTGAAATATAATTTTGACTAATAAAACCTCCATAAACATAATCACTTTTATTATGTATGACTGCAACAGCCAGACCTTGGTAATAACACTTGGCATGACTGGCAGCAGCAAGGTAACCATGGACACTGCTCTTACAAAGAAGAGATAAAAATTACATCCAGTAATTTGGAGATACTTCTTTTCTCTTGAAAGGGAAAGTGAAAAAAAAAATATTTACAAATATATTCCCTTGTCAGGTGCCTAGCCTATCACTGGTAACATTAATAGTATGATAGTTTCAACTGCGGTGCTTGGAAACATCAGCCTGAGGTCAGGGCCACTGAGGTCAGAGAGCTGCCCGAACAGAAATGACGGTCCTTGTCAGCAAGGCCCAGAGTCGGAACAAACAAGACAAACAAGAGTAGCAGAAAATTGTTTTTTACCTCCATTTTTCAGGTAAAGGAGAAGAAGCACAAGAGGACAGATCTTCAACTAGTATAAATCGGTGTAGTCTCATGGACTTTGCCATCTTTGGAGTGACTGTTTTTCTGTATCTATTAAGCATAGTAAAGGCCATCAAAAAGCATTGGACTAGTCACTCCTGCACAAGCAAAACTATATCCATGTCGTCACTAATCTTTTGCATTACTTATAAATTTTTATAGACATATTTTAAATAACAGTTCCCATAAATACTGATCATAGAGCAGACTGTTTTGCTGACATTTTTATTGTCTACAAAAACCTCTCAAGTTCTGGAATTCCGGCAAATTGCCTCCCTTAAAGAGCACATCAATTTTATCTGTGCATTTTCCTAGCCAACTTGTCTTCTCTTTTTGCATGGGCGCCAAACTGGTATTTGGGTTGATCCAACTCAAACCAGCTGTTGGTTTTCTTGTTTGAATTATTTTTCTATCACACCCTGCTTGTGCCCTTTGCCTTTCTCCATACTGACACCGACAGCTTTGCTAGAATAAATCTTTGCTGTTCAGCCAGATGCAAAAACAGCCTGCAAACAAGGTTAGTGTCCTTTTTTGGTTAGGTATGCCTAGCCCAGCCTGCAAAGTCCTGAATAGTGTGTCAGACTGTTCTCACATTTCTTATTCTGTATTACGGAAAGGTGTCTTTGAATCATTAGGTCATCTACTTGTAAATAAGCCAAAATTTTGATAATGATGCTAAAAAATAAACCTTCATGTGGCACGATGCACATACTTTGCCTCAAATACGTACAACATTATCTCCTCTCAGTCCCAGATAATTCAAAAGAATCTTTCCAAGATTTCCTGGATAATCTGAATCCAGACAGATTAAAAATGATACAAAAGATATAAAAGGCAATAAACCGGTAGTTCACCGTAGCCCATGGAGTGCTCCCTAACACTTGTTGTTTTGAAATTACTTCTGTTGCAGTGGCGAGTGAGTGTCTGCGCTTTCACCTGGAAACAAAGACTGAATTATTATCTCTGCTGTCGAGGGAATGTTTTAATTTCTTGCGTTACAGTCACTTGAAAGTTCGTCACCTAGCCTGCAGATGGAGAGAGAGGGCTATGGTTAACAGGCTCACCGGCGGTCCCCAGAGAGCTACGTGCCTGAACTTTATCTGAAACTCAGCACTGCGGTTCTCACAGATAAAGCAGGACGCGGACTAACAGCGTGGCATATGCATAACTGAACAAGTATTTCCAAAGGCACATACTAGTCTCAGCCATACAGTTGTAACTTGGGAATACGGTTTTGAATTTCTGTCTATATTGACTAGAAGAGTACCAGACCAGGAACTTCCGAGTGTTGATGCCATTGAATGAAGGAAGTCAGAAAATAAAGTTATTTTCTTCTGGTTAGTGACTGATATAACCCCACTGTTTCTACAGCACTGAAAGCCTGCTCAGTATCTCTGACACTTCTGTCATTTCTAAAGCCTGAGTCAGGTGGCTGAGCCATGCATGTTAAAAAAAGAACTTAATTCTACTTTCCATTTTCTGATCACTTATAATTTTGAACACAAATATTGATCCAACAAAGCTATCATCAGAAGAAAGGAAAGAGATTTTTGACACACAATTAGAAAGGATTTATACATTAAACTTTCAAATTATTTTTTCCAAAGAATTAAGTGATAAAATGTGTAATTGTATATAGGAAGAGAGATAATGGATTATAAGTATCGGTATATGTATTCTTACCCCAAGAGCCTTTTACAGAGAATGATTATTCTGTAAGAAAGAGAAAAAATTGAACTCAATGCATTTACAGACAAATCCAAGAGATAAGTAGCATGCCCTGTTTGTTGAAGTTTTCTTTATGTTCCACTCAGAAAAAAAACCTGGAAAGCACTGCTCTGAACTGAGGACATAGGCTCCACTAAAGTTAGCAGAAGTTCTCCTACTGGGAGCAGAAATGCATCCTGCAAATACCAAGATGACTGCATCTTCACTGGCCCCCCCAGTCCCTCAGTGCCTTTGGCATGACACTGAAATGCTCAATTAGGGATGTATTCAAAGTCTTATTGCCTTAGCTTAATTTGAATAACTTCCCGAGCAATTTTATAACATTTTTCCCGCCTTGCTGAGATTTTAACAATAGAAATGAAAATATTCGTATCTTAGGGGTGCTTTGACACAACCACCAGACCGCGATCACTGGTGCAGTCCTACCCTGTGCTTAACAAGAGTGACCCACAAGTTCTTTTGGACATGGCACGCTATCTGAAATGAGGAGATTATAAACTGTTCCCTAAAAAGCCAAGGAAATTATTTTCAAAGTTCTTTAGGCATGTTTGTCATTCAGTCCTTCTCACTAAATTGATTTATACAAAGTTTTTGTTATGTCACTGTAGAAGTTCAACTGATCAGCAAAATCAAAAAACACTAGGGAAAAAAATTACAGAAAACAAAAGAATAGTTTCTCATAAACAGCTGCAGTGCAGAATGAGCAGCTTTCTGTATACTTCTGCATTCGGTAGCACTGCTACAATCCCATAGAACTAGAAGTATTTTGAATTAAGAAAAAGGTAGTAACTCTGCTCAGAATGAAATACATCAGGCTTATCATAGGTGCTGTAAATACCCTCTACAAACATGATTTCACAAATACAAGCATTGGGTTCAACTATTCAATGATAGACCTCGTGTGTTTCTTGAAAATGTTCCTTTTAAGGGGTACTTCTTTGGAAAATTATGTTTCTTCATGCAATATTTGCATCTAAAGAAGTGTATTTTTCCACGCTGAGCAAACTGGGAGATTAAAAAAATCAGCTTCATTATGTCCCATCCCTTCTTAAAACTATCACTGGAGGAAGGATGGGATGTCAGTAAGATTTTAGCTGATCAGAGAATGGGATGTAGAAAAACCATCCCTGAGATGGCTGAAAGGGTCTAGCGGTAATGTTAAGGATCCCATCACCAATTCTATGCATATATACACACTAAAACATATAAGTAGATTTTGAACCAGCAAAAGTCAAGGGTTCAGAGCCCATTCTTGTGTATTTATAACAGGATTTAACCAGTATGAAATGTAAACCCAGCCCTTTCCACATCTATATAGCATCTATATAGACATGGCTCATCCTTTCTGTTTTTAGGGACATCGGGTTTGCTGAGACTCGCTTTGGCTTTCCTCTCACACATACCTTACAGTTCCTATTTCATTTTGTAGATCCTCTTTGGAAAGAGGTTTGTGAAGTTTCTCTGGACACCACTTGCTTTCTTCTATCTCTGTGTCAAAAAAAATGTACACGTCTACGGATGCTTCCTTCCCAGCCCGGTCTGTGGCTTTGGACTGTGAAGCAATCAGGGTTTTATATTTTTGTCATGGAGTAGTTTTTCCACTGTGGGGGCTTAGATTTCCTTAAACCCCAAATCCACAGCTTTATAGCACTTACCTATACCTTTGAATGAGCAGGAGTGAGTTAGTGAGTGCTGGGGTCTGGCATGGACTTCCCTATGGTCTGTAAGTTTCCTTTCGATAGAGAAATGAAAACACCAGCAGCTTGAAGGGGCAGAAAATAACAGAATGAATAACAGATTCCCAAAATGAGATGGCTTTCACTGTTACCAGTTGCAAAGAAAGAACAAAGATGCAGAAACCTGGTTCAGCAGTTTGGTAGTTGGGTGATAACGTGTTTGTTTACATACAGCCCAGTCCAGATGGGTAACGTGATAAATGTTATAGAGGGCAACATCTTGTTTCAGTAGCTCAAACCTAATAAGAATCTGCCTTCACAGTATGTGTAGGCTTCACAAACATGAGAGGGTGACTGAATGTTTGTATTGATTCTTTTACTGGCACAGTGCTGTTGCATAGCTTGGGTTCTTTAAATAGAGATTCATATTATTTGTCCAGTCATTTTATAATAAACCATGTGCCATAGCAAATCTTCTCAGGTTGTATAAGAAAACATTAAATTACATCACTAAGAACCACCTGGTACTACGAAACTTCTGGTTCCTTCTTAGCAATATTACTCAATATATAGAGAACGCAGATATTTCCTTTACGCGTTAATTAACACATCACTTACAGGTAAGTACCTGTGTAAGCATAGGTAGCAAAGTCCTAACACCTCAAAAGTCAAGAGGCCCTCAGGAGGATGGAGAGACAAGCCCCATCCATTCAGATCCCATCTCTCCCACCAAAGGGGACAGCACCTGGACAATAGCAAATCAGCAAATGGGCAAATTAAATACTGATGTAATATTCAAACTGCTCACAGCTCTTCATGTTTTGCTACAGCGTGTGCTCACCAACAAAGACATCCTTATCCTTGTCCTCTGCCAGTGCTTTGCTCCCATAAAACAACTCTTGTTGCAACAGGACTCAGGCAACAGAGATCACACTCCTTTGTCTTCCCAAACTAATGCTCAAAGTGAGAAATAACAGGAAAGTCAGAAGTAAATAATAAAAAAAAAAACCAAAAAAAACCACTTCATGCAAATGCAGACTGTGGAATTCAATGCCACAGGACATCAACAAACTGAAATACTGCAGATAGTTCCACTGCTTACACAACATGCAAGCAAAAGCTAATCGGAATTCATGCCACGCAATGTAAAATCTCAGGGATGAGAAAATGAGCTTTCTTTATTTTCTGTATTGTGGTGATGGGTGCAGTGCTCAGCACAAGAAAGCTGCTTACCCTAAAGTGCGCTGCAGTGGTCACCTTCCAAAGATGTTACCAGGTTAGTGGTTTGAATAGGCACAGTAGTTCCTGCTGCTGTGATCCACAGCTCTCCAAAGACACACCATTGAGATAAATTGTAAATTACAAATGTTTGTTCCTAAAAATTTGCTTTAATTTCCATTATGTTCCATTCAAGTATTTTACCAGCACATTGAGGATTGTACTGCACATCTTTAATGCTTTTTTTTCTTTTTTGGAGCCTGTCTTTTACCCAAAACACAGGAAAGTAACATTGCCATTAATAGATTATGAACCACTAATGCAATTATCAGTTTAAGTAGCAGCAAAAAATAGAATCATTTTTTTTAACGTTACACTAATCCACTCATACGTACCATTAGAAAGAATAACATTGCCTCCTGAATCTTTTAACAAAAGGACTTAGAACTTCACTTTTCTGATTCTTACTAATTTAAAGAAAAAAAAACAGATTCAAAATGGGGAAAATTATGGTTTAAAATATCTTTATTGTCTTCAAGGCACTACAATTTTAGTTTACATAATGTTATTCTCTTAAACTTTAAGTTGTGCTAATTTTTCTCTACTTCCATATTTTTTTCCTTAGGTACAGATCATGCATTAATTTTAGTTTACATAATGTTATTCTCTATGTGCTAATTTTTCTCTACTTCCGTATTTTTTTCCTTAGGTACAGATCATGCATTTCCCCCATCTTTTGCTTCTACTTCAAGTTTAATTTCTCCTAGGGACAGATTTGTTCAGCAGCAAGCAGGCAGTCATTTTAGCTTCTTTATTCCCCTTACCCCCCATTCTCAGTCATATTCTGTATTTTGTGGATATAAAGGATACACCTAAGGTGAGTTGAGACGCTATTCATAAGATCTTTCTGCCCACCCCCACCCCAATAACGATAATCAGAGACAAGGTGTCCTTGTTCTTTCCTTGCTACCAGAACATTCAGGATTGACAACTCTACACTGAGTTGCTCAGTTAATCATACATGTTCTGGTGGAAATTATTACCTTTATTACAAAGCTGTGTATAGATAGAACTAAATGCTCATCTTTGCAATAAAGAATGTGCTCTTCTGTAAAATAATTATTCCATTATCAGGTGTGCTTTAAGTATTGTGAAGTTGCTAGTCATTTTTCCTATTCTGTGAGGATTATAAAAAAGAACTTGAATTTCCAAAGTACAGAATTTAAGACTATCAATTATTTCCTTCGTGGGTTCCTCCCTTTCCAAAAGAAAATAATCTCTTCTGAAGAAGGTGTCATTCCTATGACAACAGAGGGAGTGCAATATCACACATTCAGTGGGAACATTAAACCTGATTCAAAGTCCAAAAATTCGAAGTACATGGAAAATATCCTATTAACATCAGTGAGCTGTTCATCAGCTCCACTGAACAAAAGCTTCCCCTCATTTAAGGTCCTGCTGATGGCTGTCAGACCCTTGAAAGTTTTGACATCCTGGTTCCAGTTACATCAGCTCCCAAAGTAAGATTTATACAGTTTTTCTGCTCATTTTTACTGGTTAGGTATATGCAAGTCCTCCTTCCTTGCTTCAGAAGCATGTTTTACATAGCTTAACTTTTAGATATTTACTTCAGCTTGTTAAAATGACAAGCATTATAGGGACCATGCCGGCAGTAATACACAAACAAAGCCATATCCCTTTTAAGATACATAGATTTTTGAAACCAAAGAGTTTCCCCCATGCCTTGCAATCCACGTGATACTAAAACTTGAAAGAAATTACTGTTGTGTAATTATCATTTCCTGCAAAAGACGACCACTAAAATAACTTACAACTCTGAATGTTAGGTGTAGCCAAACTCATTTACGCCTTCAGAAACATCAGGAAGTTCTTTGATTCGATAAACACTCTTGAGAACTGATGGGCTAAACAAGGCTTCCCTGCCAGGTGTCCTCTTTTATAAAACAAAGCATCACAGGAGCATGTCAAGAAAAAACAAAATTAAGACACTTACAAGCACCAGGTGTAGACAGAAGAGAAATAAATACCCCGGGACAAGAACACAAAACAGGAAATCCAGCCAGGAAAATGATTTGGGTAACAGGTCTTACAAGTAAGGAAAGAAAATAACATATGTACGTTGTCAGGGAACATCCAATCCCCCACAATCCAACCCAACTACTTCCATTTTTTGCATCCAGAATCATCATTGTAAAGGTTTTTGATTTAGAAATGGAAGCTAAAGAGAAATCACAGCTGAAAACAGAACTGCACTGGAAAATATCCCAGTCCAACTGAGTACTGAATAATTATCCCCCAGAGGAGAAAAAAAGCCTTAATCAAGACTAGTCCCAAAACCACAAACTTTCAATCCCCTCTGCTCAAAGGCAGCAAACAGCAATAATTCAACCTGCATGAACCAAAGCTGAAATATTTTCTCTGCCTGTGCCCAAAAAGAAGAATCACAGTGAGCGATACCCAGCATTTTTCACTAGCGATTGATTTTTGTTTTACTACAATCCGTAAGTAATACTGCCGCAAGCTTCCCCACGACGCCCACACCCACAGCAGCACTACGGAAATGCAGTCAGAGTCAGGATAAAATAGGTGATGTCAGCTGAACCCAGGAAAACCAAGCTGTAAAAGCAGCAACAGCTATAGCATTCATCCCCCCATTTCCACTCCCCAAACAGGCCTGTTGACCTTGCCAGCGCAATGGATCAGCCCGTGCTGTCACGGCTGGACCATTTCCAGCTCTTGCGTTTCCTGGTACGGCATTGTTGGTATGGCATTGCAGTCAGCAGGACACACGCCCGTGTTTTGGAGCAAGGGGTCTTTCTGGACACATTGGCTATAACATTTTCTGGATAGCCACCGTCACTTTGAAGGACACACTGATATTTTGATCCCAGATGAATGCGTTCTGCTCCTCCAGCTCATTAATGCCAATCTCTTCTACAATAAATAAGCGCGGTAGCTGGTCTTCACTGGCCTCTCCTGGATGATTTATGCCATCAGCTTGCAATAAGTCATGCTGAAGTTTCCCTGCCCTAGATTCACTCCAACACTGCAACTAGTTTGATGACTTCTTTCCAGTCTTTCAAATCCATTATTCAGCAAGCCAGTGCTGATGATGCACTTTCAGCCAGGTTGCTTTCATCTTTCATTTTATTAAATGCAAATTGGATTTGAAAATGAAGGGGGACACTGCTGTAATCATACTGGCAGGTAACAGTGTTATTCAGCTGTCAACAGAATTCAGCCTAAATAGATCATGGCACAAGAAAGAAATTGTATCAATGACTTTGCTTTGCTTGTATTTAAATATTACATCAAACCTATACTGTCACAGTGGACAAAAAGTGAGCACGTTGCAAACATAGCATTCTTATTCGACATCCTTTCTCTTTTCCCTTTCTCTTGCTCCTTAGTAAATCCAAGGGGAGTTCTTACAGAGCGAAATTTGTGCGTTGTTTGCCAAAAAGGTAGCAGGATGATAATAAACCAGACAGCACCAGTGCCACAGGGTCCCGCTTTATATTACCGCTTTAGATAAACTAATTAATTAAAATGTTAAGAGCATGCTTTACACATGAATACTCTTAAGTTCCAGAGAGCTAAAAGTAAATCAATAGAAAACACTAGGTACAGATATATACCGTTGATACCGATTTGCTGGTCTGTATGTTATTTGTAATAAATAATGCGATGGTCTGCTTTTATCAAAGTAACTATTAATAATTAATCAATTGTATTAACCATTTCTGAACTACGTGTGATCATATCCTTACATAAAATATGAGCCAGCTGTGGCACAGTCAAAAATATTAATGAGTATTAACCAGATTTTTACAATTACTTTGCTGAGGCCTCGTTCATGAATTGGACAATGTTAATTTTTCCTATCTTTGCTAACATTTTAATACTAATTCTTTGTTATTAATATGAAAATATGCTGAGGCTTTCGTTAGAGTGTAGTAGATAAATGTTTGACTGTAATTTTTTTGCAAAGGGGCGATTATTCCCTACAAGGAGGAAGGCAATGCAGCTACAATCCCTCCAAAAAACAGACTAAACCCTCTGAAATGTCTCAGCACAGAACACAGCATTTAGCACAGTCACAGATGGAAAAATCTTGTTTTTTCATTACGTGGTAACATTTTATTAACAAGTAGCAATGCCATAAGAAGAT
Organism: Aptenodytes forsteri; assembly: GCF_000699145.1. Taxonomy (NCBI): domain Eukaryota; kingdom Metazoa; phylum Chordata; class Aves; order Sphenisciformes; family Spheniscidae; genus Aptenodytes; species Aptenodytes forsteri. Next base: position 1,480,697 of record NW_008796165.1, read on the forward strand.
GGGAGGGTTAAACATCTGGCCTGAGGTCTGGCAAAACGCACCCAAAGCTTTGGGTACGGCGTCAGAATCATTCCTGACATGTCTCATTTATTCTGTTCTTCTGTGCAAGCACCAAAGTCTGTTGTCAAGTGTCTAATTGTCTCATTTTGATTGCAGCAAGCAGCTTTCTCACCCACTAAAGAGCTATAATTTTGTGCGCTCGCCACTTACTACAAATGCTGTCAGAAATGGTAATGAACAAGTGGGAGAAATACTTAAATCCTGCCACCCTTCCAGCGAAATGAAAAAGCAGAAGGGAGTAAATATTCCTGTTGGTGCAGTCAGAAAGGGGACTCAGCCTCTTGCCTTGCCTCTCCTAGCCAAGGCAGAAAACTCAGCAGCGCAGCACATTCACACCAGGGTCCCTCCGTACCCAAAGGGTTTCAGAGGTGGCTGCTGCGCCAGGCCACTGATTCCTCCATTCCTCTGCACAGGTTCCCTGAAAAAACTGAAACCAGATTTCCTCCATCTGCCAGAGAAAAGTCCGACTAGATAGACAAAAGTCAGCATGAAGCCAAGTCCTGCAAATTGACCTTGGACTCAAGGATCTTTACCCTTCCAAAAGCTGCAGAAGTATGTCAAAATGCCCCCTCAAGTTCTCACACACATATGCTAAGAGAGCCCCAAGCAAGTTTGGACCCAGGTGTTTTGCAGTTCAAGGATCTTGATTGTTTCAGGTGGAAAGCAAGGAAGTAATAGCACTTTGCATATATGCATACATATATATATGTGTGTGTGTGCTTTCGTTTGAAAAAAATCTTATTTATTTGAACCAATTCTAATCTGAATTTCTTAAGGGTTTTTTTTTTTATTTCTTACCAGACCATTCAACAACGTAAGAAAGTGTGCTGTGTACACTAATTATATACATATATCTGGTATGCTTTCTGCCAGACTGTGTATTCCATCTCTAACAGAGTGCCTCAGGTGTGTGTGTGTGCTTTCGTTTGAAAAAAGTCTTATTTATTTGAACCAATTCTAATCTGAATTTCTTAAGGGTTTTTTTTTTTATTTCTTACCAGACCATTCAACAACGTAAGAAAGTGTGCTGTGTACACTAATTATATACATATATCTGGTATGCTTTCTGCCAGACTGTGTATTCCATCTCTAACAGAGTGCCTCAGTGTTTCAGTGTCACAGGAAAACTCACCAATATCTCTAATAAGGATTCCAATACTTGTATACTCTGACAGATGGAGGTAAGAAATCTTTTTGTTTTTAAAAAATACAAATTCTTAAATACACTTTAATGCCACAACTCACTCAGCTCGCAATCCCTTTACTGCGTCAAGGATTTCTTTGTGCATAGACATACTTCAGTGTTGGGGACTGACCTGTTGAGAAATACCTACTTTCCCAACTGATGTAGAGCAGACGGAGAGCTCTGCTGTGATTTAAATCATGAGCCTGCAGCAGAGGGCACTGTGAAAGCACCATATGCTACAGTCATGCACAGAAACAGCTGGAAAGGGAGAAGGGACATCCCCCCCAGGGGACATGTGTGCCTCCTTTCCTGATGCTCCTCTCATTTCCCCTCCTGGAAAGGTGACGGTGGTTCCCCCTCTGAGCAGGCATCCAGGAGGCAGGCTGTTTTATCACACCATGCTCCTAACAACAAGGCCAACTGTGTCTTTACTGAATAGCTGCTGTCGATGAAACCTCCTTCCAAGTGAAATCTCTCATGGGCTGGTTCATGACTAGTGTAGATAACCCATCTCTCCAGACCCTGCAGCTGGTAGCACTGCTGAGAAGATGGACGGAGAGCTATAAAACTGTGACTCTGGGAATCAGTACGCACACCACCAGCGGATGACGCATGCCTGTACAACCAATGGATATGCCTGGTCCATAAAGTCTGCTTGGGACTTTGCTGGCTTAACTTTCAAAATGTCCCTGGGAGAGACACTGCCATTAAAATACGGGTTTTATAATCGGTCATTTTCATTTGGAAGCTGAAGGCAGCTCTCCCTTGCTCTGCTTTTATATTCCGCACTATCAGATATTCCCAAACACCCTACAAAGAGGCTAAGCCTGCAGAGCTGAGATAGTGAATATTTACAGCAGTGCTCAGCAGCCAGCACCTCTGAATCTATCAACAGCTCCTTGCAGGAGGAATCAATCCTGTCTTTCTCTCTCTGAACAAGTACTTTAAAGAATAATTTTAGAAAGCAAATGACCCATTGCAGAGCCATTAAAAGAATTAAATAATCCATAAGTAGCAGTAAAATGGCACAATAAGGAACACTTAATGTTATTAGAAAAGTCAGTTGTGTGTGGACAAAGGCTGGCTGACAAATGAGAAAAATATTTGTTCACTGTGACTGATCTGCAGCAGATCCACAGCCAATGGTACCAGATGGTGGGGCTGGTTTTTTGTAAACACACCTCTTCTAGAACCAAAAAAGCCCGGTTAATCGACCATGGATCATGGTCCCATAAACTAAACAAAGCTGTGCCTGCCCAGCACTGTTGGCTGACGGTTCCCATTAGGGAAGCATTAGAGAAAAGTTCCTGGGTTCTTTGGGAGGCATCTGGATTTACTGGGAAGCACACAAAAAAGGGGAAATGGAGTAATTCTGACTGTGGATCAGGTGATACAGAAAAGATCATATTCAACTTTCCATGCCTGTGATGGAGAAGACGTTTGATTTGAATGGGCAGGCTTCGCTTTTAATTCAATATTTTCAGTCTTTCACCCAGAACACAGGCATATAGAGCAAAAGAGCTGTGCAGCTGAGAAACCTGTCTCTCACAGAGTGGGTTTGTTAGATGATAACCATGAAAAAGGACGTTGATTCTTGGTTTGAACTGTTATTTGACAATAGCTAACAGTGTTCTTAACTCTAGCACTGTGATGGTATTTAATCCATGGATTTCAAAGAGCTTTTCTACAGTGTAGAGGATGAAAGCAATTTCCAAAGCAAATAGGCATAAAATATTCATCAAGGGAAAACTCTGACTCCAGTTATTAGTCTGCAACAGCCTTCCCAACCCATGGAACACATTATTTTGTTCATTGGCACAGCATCACAGCTAACCCTGCTGTCAGTCACATGAAGATTAATGACCCGATTAATGACAAGCAGCAGAGCAGCTCCATTCTGTATAACAGATCAGAACCAATTTCTAAGGATTAAAATCTAGCTGACAGTATCTTCAGGTATAGAATAAATTTCCAGGAATATTTTTTTTTCTATGCTCACAGAGAATAAACTTGCTCTGACCACAAGATGGCCCTCATAGTATATTGTCTGTGCTATGGTATACAACATCCTTGCCTTGTTTATGCTGCATAGCTTGTAATATTCTGGCTCAACTTTTTTTTTTTATATATATATATATATACACATAAAGTCAATTTCTCCTCTGTTACCTTTTGTTAGCATAAAGGAAAGCAAAAATCCTGAATCTGTCAGATTAGTTCACAGGCTCTGGGGGAGTCATGTTGCCTCAGCCCGAGTTTGTGGCTATGTTGTCCAGGGCACAGGACCTCGCACAGTGGCCCCAGCAGAGCCACGAGCACACGTTGCTGCTGCCCATTGCAACCTCCACATGGCCACACATCCCACAGTATAACTTTTGCACACCCATGGCCACTGTGAAAGAGTCAGTTGTGTGTATCTGGAGAAAGGTCTTTTCCCCTTTGCAAGGGCTGGCTGCTGCCAGCTCAGATGCCGGGCAAGCAGAGCTCCTCCTTGCTCTCCCATTGGGATGTTTTGCATCTCCTGCTTGTCATTGTTTTCTCAAGGATTCTTGGTATTCCTTCTGCAGGCATATTCGACCTGGCATTGTTTCATTTCCTGTGTTTTCTCCCCGTATGATCAGGCACAGTGACATCAAGCAAGGAAACTAAATTGTTTCTTTCAGTCTCTGGCTTACACTGGACCCTCTGCAGTCTTTAGCTGCAGTGACAGGGCTCAGGTGTCTCTCTTTAAAGGCTGATGCCAGTCTAGAATTGGGGAATTTCATAAGAGCACTTCCTGAAAGTTTAGCTCAAGATGAGACAAAGCAGACCAAGGAATTAAAGGCCTATATAGTCTTCTGCCTAGAAAGCTTCCAGTTTCCTGCCTGAACGTGTTCAAAATTTTAAAATGGAAGTGCTACAACAAGGAGAGCCAGAGGGGAGGAGGACAACCCTGTCTCAGCCCAGCTGAGAGGCTTTCTTAAATCATGAAAACATGGGATCGTTTCATGACGATGTGATGTTGATTTGGTAAAGCGTGGGGCTATCCCCGAACAGGATGAGGTACCAATCACACTTCAAAGGTGTCTCTTGAATAAAAGAGCAGCAATAATTTATGCTCCAAATATTAGTCAGGTATGTCTATTTCCCGTGGACTTCCAGTGCTCCAAAATGGTGACAATGAGCACAATTTAAAAAAAAATCATTACAAATTTCAGTTGAGAATGTTTTGTTTTTTCTAATTCCACACTGTGGGGGCAAGCTTTAGGACTTCTCTGTTTCCCATGGCAAGAAAAGAAGCTGAAGGTCCTTCCATCCTTTCTAGATGTGTAGGGCTTTACAGGGAAAACGAACTTGAACACTGAGGTTTTGGGGACGCCAAACTTGCCAACTTCATCCTCTCCAACTTCACTCTGTCACTCACCTCTGATCTGTGCTTGCACGCTAAAATGCAAATAATTCAGCCAGCAACGCTAATCTTAAGCAATATATTTGTTAGCAACATCTGTGTAGCTGATTATTGATCATATATCATTCAGTACAATGAAAAGCCTATGTCAGGTATTAGAAAAGGCCCAATAATAAGGCAGTTCTTTAAAGGAAGAAAGATGCATCCTTGAGCAGTTCCAGCAAACTTAGCAACAGCATTGAAGACACACTGAAACAATTATTTCTTGATTATCACCCCAACACATAATTTGAATACAAAAGGAAAGTACTGTATTCTATTAAAGAGCAATAAATTTTGGATCTGTAAAAACAGAAATAATTCTTTGTAGATAGATAACCTGCCAAAACCAGTTATAGCTAAATAGCACAGTTATCTTTTCATGCAATCCGTGTACTTTTATACCCCCTTTAAACTGCTGAAGATGTTGACTGATGTCAGTAATGCAAATTAAGACTTCTCCATAAGGAATGAGATCTAATTCCCTCTTTCCCTAAGAAAAAAAAATTATTTGTACAGAATAGAGGAACTAATCCATTATATTTTCATGGCATATCAGCTCTTAAATTTCTGACCTATAAAAGAGTTTGGAATACCAAAAGAAGCACAAGAATTAAACAACAGCCATATATCAGACCAAAGTCAGTTTAGCTCTGTATTTTCCCCTGAGTTAGTGACTATCCAGCAAAGGGTGGAAGAAGGGAGGAAGCATCCTCTCCTGCAGTTCTCTCCTGGCACTAGTACTGCTGCTACTGGATCTACTGAACTCTTCCAGTACTGAATTCAAAACCGAAGGCTGCGTATTTCTCTTAGCATAATTAGTTAACACACACACACACATCAGTAGCAGGCTTCCACAGCCCTAAGCAGAGGATGGCCATTGATTTATGAAGTGCAAAATCTCCTAGGAGATCGAGTTCTAAAAGAAATTTCCCTTGATTTCATGACAAATCTGAAAATTAGCCTCGGGTTTTCTCATTGTTTTTCTTCTAAAAAAAAGAGTCCTTGAAGCTCTTGCATGGATTTGTAAGTCACAATGAGTCAAGGTGTGTGAGGGTTTGCATGAACTCAGACTACACTGAAATGCAGCACCCTCAAATGCTTACAATCAGTAACCTGGCTTCATGTCTTCGGTTTGGCGGAGTCTGAGTTTGAGCTTTTAGGTCCATCTGAGTGCAAACCAGAGAGGGGGCAAAATTCAAAGCAAAAAAAAAATCAGCAAATCCCTACAGAAGCTGTGCTTCATTGGTTCATTCCAGTGGCAGCAAAAAATATGTCTGGATCCAGATCTCAACTGGGCTTATTCACTATTGCAAAGAAAATTTATTGATGGCACTTTCTCACTGCCCCCTGTAATCCTCTTTTTTCTATATCCCACACACCATTCTGTTCTTCCTCTCCAAATTAATTTTTCTCTAAAATTGGCTCTCCACTTACTCTTCCTTCACCCTCTTGAGGGTGGACCCTCTTGAGCAGGATGAAGTTTTCTTTACTGTGAAGTTCTATGAGCTTTATGTAATGAGCAGTTATGGATATATAAAATAATATTTTTAGCATTGCTTTCTATGTGATTTCTCTAGAACTAACTCCTAAGCAAATTCTTTGGTGTTAAACTTCATGTAACCTTGAAAACAGGTATCGCAGAGGAAAAAGTTTTAGGTATGAACAGCAAGAGCCCTTGCACAGTAACGTACCAAGGAGCTGACAGGCTATGAAGCAGCTGGGCAGAAGTGGCCCTACTGCTTCTGGCAGCCCAGGTGGGATAGGAGGAGAAAGGAGGTAAAGGGTGTCCAGCAGCTTTAAGACTCATTAATTTTTCTTTCTCCTGAGAGAAACAAATACTTAGAAGCTTTTCCAGGGAACGATCCATCATGCTGAAAAATTTGGTTGACAGCTCTTTCATGAAAGAAAAAAAAAAAACCTCTCCAAATTAATTTTTCTCTAAAATTGGCTCTCCACTTACTCTTCCTTCACCCTCTTGAGGGTGGACCCTCTTGAGCAGGATGAAGTTTTCTTTACTGTGAAGTTCTATGAGCTTTATGTAATTCGCAGTTATGGATATATAAAATAATATTTTTAGCATTGCTTTCTATGTGATTTCTCTAGAACTAACTCCTAAGCAAATTCTTTGGTGTTAAACTTCATGTAACCTTGAAAACAGGTATCGCAGCGGAAAAAGTTTTAGGTATGAACAGCAAGAGCCCTTGCACAGTAATGTACCAAGGAGCCAACAGGCTATGAAGCAGCTGGGCAGAAGTGGCCCTACTGCTTCTGGCAGCCCAGGTGGGATAGGAGGAGAAAGGAGGTAAAGGGTGTCCAGCAGCTTTAAGACTCATTAATTTTTCTTTCTCCTGAGAGAAACGAATATACTTAGAAGTTTCCAGGGAACGATCCATCATGCTGAAAAATTTGGTTGACAGCTCTTTCATGAAAGAAAAAAAAAAAACACCTTATATCAGATTGTATATCTTCTGCCCAGAATCAGACCAAAGAAATGAGACTGAAAAGCATGGAAGTCTTCATGGGAAGAGATTTCCACTCTTCAAACCATTGATACACTGGATGCAGAAATCGGGGTTTTTTTTCTTTTGATGTCAATGGAGTAATGTTGCAGTCTCCATAATGCAGAAGAGGAGCTTGGATGTACTGAAAAAAAACTTCTGCCTGCTGCTCTTATGCACAATATGTCACTGTGAAATATATCCAGACCAATTTATGTCACTGCGCTGCCTCTGCTGCTTGGTTGCAGAGGCAGGTGCGTTAAAGACAGAACTTTGGCTTTATCTGCTCTTCATTATTTCCCAGCCATCTGCTAAGAGGCAAAATAAATGGGCTCGGACTCCGCATGCAAAATTAAGCAATAAGGGTGGGAAGATAATTTTGTAGAAAAGTACTTAACCAAAATTAATAAAAGCATGAGTCTGTCTGACTACCTCTGTGAACTATAGTGCCCAAACTGGACAATAAACCAAAGAAGGCCACAGAAAAGTGTAACATCGGGTAAAAATAAAAACTGGTGCCAAATAATTTTTACATGGTTTTAGAAAGAAAAGATGCAATTAAATCACTTCAAGCTTTTTTGAGACTAGTATCCATAAAGGTGCCAGTAACAGGAAATAAACACCTGTTCTTCAAAATCCATTATTTTTTCTTTAAAAGAAAAAGATACTTTCAAACTTCAGCTTAATCCGAGGTGAGATTCAGTTTTCAATAGGAAAGTGGGATGACCTGGAAGAACAACTTGTTTAGGGAACCTATTACATGATTTTCAACCTGTTTAAGACATGAGTTTCAACCATAAATTAAATTCCATTCCCCAGGAACTGATTAAAAAAAAAATCCCAGAAATCTTTAGGACAGCCTCTGCCATTGCTAGCAGCTTTCAGCATCCCAGCTCCCACAGCTTTCTTCTACTGCTGAAATAAGACCATGAGTTATCCAAAATTATTGTCTAATACTGGCAGCTAGAGCTAACATTTCCTTGAAGATACTGAAACTAATTCCTTTTCGTGGTGACTTGAATGATACAGGACACTGTATCATGTTGCACATATCAATATTTTGCAGATTACTTCTTTCAATGCTGATGTTTTTATCACAGGTCTTCTATTGACAGAAGAATGTATATCAACACAGGATCTCTCTATACCAACAGAGAATCACAGTACAAAGGAGAATCAGAGAGGAAGGAGGCTGGAGAATGTCCTGAATGTACGCCCTGCACCAGAGTACAGGTCAACAGGGAGAAACCAGCGCATAGCATAGTACCCTCTCATCCTTGATCGACATTAAATGAAAACACTTTTTGACTAATCCATTATTCTTAATACACTATCTCTCCTTACTCTTATGATAGTACAAATGGAGAGTAATGCCAATAAAATTAATAATAGTACATAAACAAAAACGAGCATAAGTTGGTGAAAATCAGAATGAAAATTGAGTAACTTGGCTGAATCTTCAGTGAAGTAATGTAAAATATACATATGTATAATAATACATATAACATCAATTACTATTGCCTTGTTCTGCTATGAGAATTATGTTTTCCTGAGAAAAATATCACAGCTTTTCATAAACACTGAAATGTGTTAAAATTACAGTCTGCCTTTTAAAAATCCACATCTTCATAGTTTTACTTGTCCAGTTGGCCAGTTTGAAACAATACTTCTTTGTGACTGTATTTAAGGTCAGGTCTTGTAAAATGGCTAGCTATTCAGGGAATTCTCCTTGAAAATTATTTTCACTGTTGTTCCAATATTCACTTCTCTGGTGAAATGTTTTTTTATATATATATATATAAAATATATACTCACGTGCATGTGTAAATGTATTTATATACACATCCTCATTCTCTGGCTTTGTATCATGGTCCTTTGTGGCTTGAGTCCATGGAAATGAACAGTTGCATTCATTCCTGCAACATCCGTCACAGAAATCCTTGATGCTGTGAACAAATAAACCAGCGGCAGCTCTCGGCTACTCTGCCCCTGCGCTTGGCACAGGTGTGGGAAGCAGCTGACAGCAGCAGTTACACGATTTACACTCTCCCTGTAGAGGGGCCATGAGAGCCTCCTCAGCACCTGTAGCGCAAGCAAGCAAAGCTTAGGCACTGCTGGGGTACCTTAGGCTCAGATCTGAGGGTTTTCAACAAAATTGGGGACGGATTTTGGCGCTTGTTGAAACAATTTGCTCCACTAAGCCCCAGAAAGGTGGTGCTCAGGGGAGGGCAGGGGGAAACATGCCATGGTAGAAAGGGATGGGTCCAGAGCACACAGAACAGCCTCCAGCAGAAATGTCCTTTTGAGACAGCCGTCCCTCGGAGCTGCCAGTCAGGAGCCCTTGACTATCGCATATTACCAATGATAGTGCGAGAAGGCCTGCACCAGCTGTGAGCTTATGGCATGTGAAGAGCCAAAATTAACACCTTGGCGATATCTGCATCTTTCTATGAAAAATAGCTTCTTTTTCAATATTCCTGCAGCATCTGTATTTATCAGTTGTTGCCCTAATCTGTGCCCTAAAAACGTAGCCATACAACTTCATTGTAGCACTAACACCATTTTCTATTTCACTGAGCATCAGCCTTTTGCTGCTCCAGCGAACCTATTATTCTGCAGTGCTATCAGAGATGCTGCCTGGTGACAGACCAGTTTTGCTCCTGCTTTGATGCTACCAGGCCATCAGAACAGATTACGCACTTTTCTGGGAGCATAATTTGACCTGCTGACCACTGATTACTGGTAATGAAATAGAAGTAAAGAACATGATTTGACTTCCAGGGCCAAAAATGACTTTGCTAGGCTGGCAGTTACAGGAAAAAAAATATCTTTTCATTTATATACTGAAGATGTTTGTCTTTAGTTCCTGGCACACAATTTGAATAGACCCCTGAAACACATTTGAGATTGAAATTAGTCTTTAATGTAGATCAAATATGGGAGGCAGGGAACCCTCTGGTTTCAATATTTCAAAGATATCCTTCCTAAATTGCAATAAATGTCCTTACTCTTTTTCCAGACTAACCCTCAGGGTTCTCGCATTAACCTATTTAGCCTCCCCTCAGACAGTGATTAGATAAAAGGCACCATTTTTTTGTGAATGTTTGATTCAACAAACTTCGTGGGCAATCTCCTTTGCCAAGCACTTGGGAAAGGTGAGAGTAAAACCCTGTAGAGCTCAGAGTCCGAGGACAACATACTCTACTTCAGCACAGCAAGTCTTCCTAGGGCATGCCAGGCATTTCTTCATTGCGGTTGAGGGAATCAAAGTATCCCTGCATATCACCATGCAATTTTGATTGCCAGTATTGAGAAGCGAGAAGATGAACCAGTCCAATTTCAGCAGTGAAGAAAACATGCCAAAAGCGGGCTCAGGGTGACTTCCTGGATACTCTGAATTGGTGCGGCTGAAAGCGTGAGGCTGCGGCCGTGATGCTTGAAACTCATTTCTAGTGTTACATCTGTTTGACGTGGTTGTGCCCTTTAAAAAAGGCACTATTTGCTCATCTCTGAAGACTGAAGACGAAGATTAATTGACAGGAATCAGGGAAAGATTAATGGAAAAATTATTCCCCTTGCCAAACACGAGGTTCAGTTTCAGACTGCTTTTTATTCTGTCCAACAACTTCATAGTCAAGAAGACTGAAAGAAACTGAACTTGAACAAGACATCAGAGAGTCATAGCATACTAAAAATCAAAAAAAGGGATATAATATTATTAATTGTATTAGGAAAGCTTAGTGGAAATCCTGGTACTGCCATGTTTTACTTTGCTGGGATCCAGTATTCATAGTAAAATGCACAGCACTTTACTGTATGATTCCTCTTTAGAAAGGAAGCTTCTCGCTTGTTCAGAAATATGACTTAATTATGCCAGAATAACAAAGAGCACTTTGAAGATCCAATAGCTTGAAACATATATTTGCTATTTCCAGTTCTGACTTCCTTAGAGACCAGAGTTTTAAAGACAAATGTTTGGGGGTCAATATTTGGAGAAGCGCATGCCTCTGCTCCTGGCAAGTATATCCTGTACAATTCCTCATGGCTAAACAGCTGCCCAAGAAGGATCATCATTACATCTATTTAATCACTGCTTTTAGAAACATGTACTTTCCAGATATCTTATGGAATGAAGAATTTCAGAACATTATAAGTTCTCAAAGTCTCTCCTCAGTACTTTCGTTTTTATCGCTAAATGTTAATTCCATAGATTCCTTCCTGAACTTCCCAAACTACCTAATAGCAAATCTTTTTATAAAGGGTAGTCTAGCTAGACTGCAGCCTTGGACCTAGTTCCCTCTTACCTCCTCAAGGATTTGTGGATTTTCTAGTGACAGAAAACAGATGTCTTCAGAACAAAAGTAGAGGTTTTCAGGACATTTCCCTACTTGAGAGCTCACAGGAACGTTGGACAAAAGACTCATTCAACTATCTATTTCCTAGAACAAGAGACAACTGTATAAACCTATTTAAACACAGAGGTCTTAAGCCTTTAAACTAAACTCTGTGACCTACACATTTACCCTTAGCAATGTTGGATACCAGAGCAATCTAGCTGGCATCTTGCTTCCAGGGCCAACATTGCTTCTAGCACCTGGCACTGAAACTGTGTAAGAGGTAGCAACCTGTTTTGCAGAGGCTACCTGCTTTCTGGCCGCACGGGCAATTCAACAGTTTAATTTATAGCATAAAATCTCAGGGCTTAAAATGAAACTTTGTCTAATTCTGGGTGGACGGCTTCAGTTTTATTCCCTTTTTGCATTATTTCTACATAAAACAGTAAGTTGAAATTTTGGTGAAGCCGCTTGCTTTTGCCCTAACCCCTCACGTAAGCTATCTTTTGGAAGAGTGTTCAAGTAGAACAGCAATTCCTCACTTGCATGAGGTGTTTTAGGCATTACTTTTCCTTTGTGCGCTGACCAGTGAGTGTTACAATGCCAGTCCCAGCAAGCTGTTTTTCCTCTTTACCTTCATTTTCCTAGTTGCATTTTTTTGTGGTGAGTTCCCTGGTGTCGACCAACGTGTCGCCCATCACACGTGGGGGGAAATCATCCCTCCTCCCTGCTCAGTATACATTTTAGCACTATACTAAATTCTATTAGTTTCTCACTCAGAGATAATACGAAGAGCCCGTTCACCCTTTCTCCTCAAGGTGCAGAGAGGAAGTGCTTCAGAGGCACATCTCAGCCCCAAACATTTTCAAGATGACAGGGGAGTTTATGGTTTCTTTTTTCTTTTTTCTCATTTAAACATTTTAAGAAGGGCCATAGGTCACATTCGCATTAAGGTCTTTTTCTTTGGAAATGCTCTGGTTCCTACAGGAAGCACAATGGCTCATATGATTTAATTCTACCTTGAAAACTAACAAGAAAATGATCACAGAATACCTGAATAAGAATACCTGAATAGCTTTTCAGTGATCAAACTGAGTCTTTTACCAGGCAGGGTCTAACTTATGCAGCTCTCTTTTGTGTGTGAAAAATCCCATTTCTCTTTGTTCATTTAACAGGGAAAGTCACCAGTCCCAGGTTGTTACTGAGCCTGTTATTATATGCTTTAGGTTTAGAGCAGTGCTCTTAATACTGTGAAACTGAACTACTCAAAAAGCTTTCCCATTTTCCTAGGAAGGGCCAAACAAATTATGGGGGGAAAAGGAGAAAAGAAAAAAATTACAGCTGGCCAGTGACAAGAATATCATTCATTATGGATTTTAAGGTTTTGACATTTATTGATGCCAAATCCCTTTTCCTAAAAGAAAGACATTCCTTATAAGACAGATTTATATAATCCACGTGGTAATTTGTTCATATAGAGTGGAAGAGATCCACATTTAAGGGCCTGCTCTGCTCTTTAAGACTGGACTCTCATTCTTTCATAAAACATATAGCTGTCCCCATTAGAGGAACTTTGGCATCTCTCTCTGCTCTCTAAAAGTTATGGAATATTCCTATCAAGGCTTTCCATGGAAAATATTCTCAAATATTTATGTGTGTACATGTAAAGTGAGGCTATATAAGAACAAAATATTCCAAATAACAAAAAATTAATTTAAAAAAAAAGGGGGGGGGGGGGGAGGAAAGTGAGAGGAGGGGCAGTTTTCTTGGCTTGCTGAACACTTTTAATTGAAAATTTGGCAAAAACAACAAAAAAAAGTACATTTCCAGATGAATCTGCTCTTCCTAAATCTTGTTTGAGAGTGAGCCAGCATGAAAGAGAAATTAGGAAAGCAATATGATTACATATTTCCCACAATACAGGTCACAATAAAATTGAATGTTTCCTGATATTAGGTTCCCATTCCCATCCCTCACTGCACCCTGATGATGTAAAGCCCTCCCAGGAGGAAAAATATGGAGAAAGACGACTGTTTCCACAGAACCCTGCCCACTGCTAAAAAGAGCATCTGAAAACAAAGAACTCCAAAACAGACATGAGAAAGTAAAATTTATGTGTTTTACCTTTGAAACTCCTACTTTTTTTTTCTCATGTATATCCTGTGAGCTTGAAAGAATAGACATATCACAAAAAATATATATTAATTTTTTTTTTAAATTAAGTTCTGTGACAGAAGTTGTTCTGTCATCTTTTCCTTTATAGCAACATAGAAGCAGTGTATCAACATCTCTAAGGTGTAATCATTTGCCTTAGTTCTTCTGTAAGAGGTATATTATCATAGCGTAATTTAGAACTGTATGCATTAATGCAAATCTACAGTAACTTAGTAGAAATAGACATATTTAATCCAAATATGCTACATGCAGCTTCCATATATACTAGTACTTACATAGCTAAAATGTGTGTTAAAACAATTTTAGATGTGTAAATTTAGCCAGCAGAAATAAGCTCTGAATAGACTATTCAGCTGAGCTAGATTCTTTTTTTCAGGAAGTAAAATAACTGCACTGAAATCTCTACAGACATGTACACAACCAGTATACATTATTCAAAAAGAAGAAAAAAAAAAAAATCACATCCTAGTAGGTTTTATTCTTAAAGTATTGTATGGCAGTGTCCTACTATTCAACCCATTTAACCTTATTTATGAGGTTAATTTCTGTCAGTGAAAAAGACAGAGATATTTGGATGCTCTTCAATGAATCAAAGTTACAACAAGATCCCATTGAAACTGAAGTCACCAAAGTTCAAACATGAAATAGAAGGTATGGTTGTATTGAGAATTACTTCAAAACTGGCTTGTCACAATAATCTGGTATTAGTGGACTACGCAGCAGCAATACTGGTGAACTATTTGTTAGCGATGAACTTATTGAATACTAATTATTCCTTTACAGGAAAACATCCCTTATCTGGGTCCTAAGTACTACTTTCTCATCATGCCATTTGAGGCTACACAGCTATGAAAATCCAACCCTTTTCTGAGGGCTGTCCCAAGCCGCAGATTCATCACAGAAATCCCAACTTTGGTGACCATCTGAACATTGAGTATTAAAGTGTTTAGGCTAAAATACATTAGGCCCGAGTCCTGCATCACAGAAATCAAACAGCACTTTACCAGTGATGTTAAAATTTCCATCCTTGAGGATAATCAGAATTTGACTGTGCAAGGCCCTGAGCAACCTGATCTAAAGTTAGACCTACTTAGACTGATGGCCTGGATCAAATGACCTCCTGAGGTCTCTTCCTACCTAAATTATTCTACGATTCCCTAGGAAAAAAAAAATCAGTAGGTAAAATGAAAAACTGCAGAAGCAAAAGATGGGAGGTTTTCACAGCGACAACAACAGAACTGTTGAATAATATTGTTAGAAAGAAGATTTTGAAGTGAAGAGACAGAAATAACAGCTGAAAAATATTTTGTTGAAGAGTTACTCAAGAGTTACTTACAATGGTCAAGGGAGCCTCTCAAGGCACATGATAGCACAGGCTTTATAGACATAAATCCCCCGCCTTCTCCAGCATTTTAAAAGAGCTGTTTGAATGTTCTACTTTTTCCCTTTCCACAGATATGGGGGAAAGGACTGCTCAGATTATCTGAGTGGGTTAACTTCTTGTTTTGTTTTGATCAAACAGCAAAATATTTAAAGGGTACATCATGAACGCTTTGAACTCGGGTGGAGTTGAAAGCACCAGGACACACTAAGTACCTCTCTCTTAGCTGAGCAGTAGGATGTGTGCAACAATTCAAGGGCTGAACTGAAAATTCAAAGTTTACAAGGGAATGGTAAGGAAAGTGCATGGAAACTTCTGGTTCAAATACGTCAGACTTGGCACTTCCTATATGCACAGTTTCCTGAACACTATGATGAATGTTTACTGTCGAGAAATACTTCCAAACTTTTGATCCCTAGCGAGACTAAGGGCAGCAGATCAGTCTGCTTCTACAGTACAGTACAAGGCAAGAGGACATTGAGGTGAAAAAGGTGAAAAGCTGGAGACAGCACTGCACCAACTGTCTGAACCATCTTCTCTACCATCTGACTTCTACCTGGGAAACCACTATGGCTGCACCAGTGAAGAGAATATTACAAACATCTCTCAAAGGCATGTCCGTTAAACACAGCTCTTTTACCTCTCTATTAGCTAGGTCAAAAAAGGTATCATGAGAGTTGTAACTCCAACACCCTCATTTTTTCTGTTTTCTGAGAAATAAGTCTTTCCCGGGGCATGTTAGTATATCAGAGTCACAGCCCCCAACATATTTGAACTAACAGCCCTTTACCACCACTCCTTCCTGCAAATGCTCTTGGCTCAGCATCAGTATGAAGGAATGGGATTATGAACAGGTCTCATGCCACTCGCAAGACCAAATCTTGCCATCTGTTAGACATACACCACCAACATTTGAGAAAAAAGGAAAAAAAGAATACATTGATTTTAAGAACTCACATTGAAGGACAGGCCAAAGAAAAAAGCCCAACTTTTTTAGATGTAAACTACAGTCATTGAAAGACAATAAATAGGAATGTTTCTTGACCTCTTCTCATTATTTTTCTGTGCTGTACTGCATTTCTGAAGTACCAGCCTGAGCCTAAGAACAGTCACAGAATCATTGTTGGAGTGGCACTTCTGGGTAAAAAGCCATTTGGAACAGAATGAACACCAAAACATGAAATAAACCATTAAATAAGGAGCTAGGAAAAATATAACAGATGAACCCACTTGAAATGTTCTTTGAGATAAATTACTATTCTGGAAAGATCACTTCTGAACAGCGTGGTTGCAAAGTAATACAACTAAATGACACTCGCCATTAAAAAAAAATTGTAAATATTAGTTATAATTCATTGTAAATAAATAGGTACAGCAATAAGGATTCATAGTAACACTATTATTGCAATCAAAGAAAGCAGGTGGCTAATGTGTTCAATAACTGTTTGGAGCATCCTGTGGTTTGGAAATGCTCACAGCTATGTTTAGAAGCTAATCACACAATGCTGCCAAAACAAAGTCCAGAAGAGATGTCAGCAGCACCTTGCTCTCTCAGGCTGCAGCAAACCACCACTGAAGTACCTGAGCAGCAGAACCAGAAACAGTAAAAGCCTCAGCTATACCCAATATGAAGTAGAAGCAATCACAGCCAAAAGGGAGAAAGAGCAACTCCATGACTTTGACTTTTTGTTACAGTGACAACCATGACCGGAATGGAAAATGAAACACACATAAACAAGGACAAGATCTGTGCCTTGGATCTTCCCCACGAGGCAGGATAGAGTCTCACAGCAGATCCATACTCACCTGTGTGAGGGGGCTGGGTGCTCCCCACTTCTGCAGCCCCCTCGCACACACCCCTGACTTCAGTCAGCCAAACGAATCCCTCTCTCCCTCCACTCCCACCCACACCTTATTAGCTGAAACTCCTGATTAACTTGGATTTGAACTTGGATGCCAGATTGTAGCCCAGAGCTCAGACACATTTTCTGTTTGCTCGCTTGGAGAGAGGAACAGTAACATCTCAAGTCACGCCAACTATTTGCCCAGTGAATATAAAGAAGTCCTTATACCTGCTTAAATATAGCAAGTTACAGTCATCCATTATGACTTTGACGTGACTCTAGAGACCTTCAGAATGAAAAAACAGAATACTGAAGAAAATACAAAGGGCCTTCCCTTGACCAAGGATGAAACCATCACTATGAAATGAAATGATCATCTGATACTACAATGCCACCACTTTTAATCATGCACTTCAAGCAGGTTTCTAAAAACATTTTCAGGTTAAGAGGGAATTCCCTACCCAAGTAACAAAAGAGACTGCACTGGCTTATCAGTTCACTAGACATTCAGATGTTAGAGAGCAGGAAAATTACATATGCTGTTTCTAAAGATCAAGTCTGGTGATAATATCACCCAAAAGAGAGCATGTCCCCACAGCAAATACAGATCAAACCCATTCCATCAGGATCCTAAGGTCAGAGTTCATGGCAATACATTTATTTACTCTTGGTCCCTTACACTTTTTGCCACATCTTGCTGTCAGCTCCTGAACACAACATATGAACTACGGCATTCCCCTGGTTCCATCGCAGAGAGTATTCCAAACCCTTCAGCAGTATAATAGGCAATACCAGCACCATACTGGCTATTTTTTCCACCTTACTCCTAAGGGATTTTACACAAAGAGAGAGACGGAATCTTGTAGGCATAGTCTTTGGCTTTACCTATAGCTCAATCTGTATTTATAGACTGCTGCTCCGTATGAAGTACAGAGAAAAGTCAACTCGCTGAAAAATATCGTGTTAGCCATTGGGCCCAGTTACTGAACAGAGGATGTAAAGAAGTCACCAAGAGAGCAGGAGAGAAGTGGTCTGTGCCTGTCCATACTGTGTGACTCGTAAGTGAGATTATTTTAACAGTCTTCTTAAAAATTGCGCATACATTCAAACATATTTATAAACAGCAGATTCCCACTCAAATTTATGAGAGAAATGTCACATACCTTGTTTGAATTAAGTAGTCAGAAAAAAACAACACAATTCCTTCATAAACAGCTTTTTTTTGGAGGAACAGTCACGTCAGAGCAGGGGAGAGCTCTCCCTTGAGTCCTGCGTTCCACAGAGGCTCACACTGACTTCAGAAGAACAGAGATTTGCAATACACAGCCTGTCCTCCAAGGAAGTTTTCTGCTTCAGATCCTGTGTGGACCATTACACCAACTACCACCAAAACCGAAGGTTTAGCACTCTCCTCCACACTTGTGTGAAAATCCTACCGTGTTGCTTGCTGAGCATGACATGCAAGTATGTCATAGCACGCATAGTTGGGTAAAAAAAATAATAAATTTTAAAAAAGACATCTTTGCAGAAATTAAAGTTAGCATTTCCTGACTCTATTGTGCTAATTTTTGAGATCATATTTTGATAAGCTGTGTTTTTAGTTCCCCTTATATGTATTTAAGAGAGGATAAGAAAAATACAAATTATTAGATTTACTCTGAGAGGTTTGATAGGGGATTTGATAGCTGATGAAGGTGCAGGGGTTGTGGGGGTTATTGGTTTTATTTTGATTCCTTCAAGATCTTCCTAAGGCTCTGCACAGATGCCCGGAAACCGTTTCTGCTCCATCTTTTTATATAAATGACAGCATAGCAGAGAGCTGGGGAATGTTCTGTTATCCTCCTTCCTGAGGATGCACATCAAACAAGATAGCTTTCCTGTTCAAAATCTATTTCTCAATTTTCAGAATTAAAACCATCTGGGTTTCCCATGTCAACTCATGACATCTTGAAACTATTCTGAAGTAAATGAAAGCTCATTTTTCCACTGCTGAATATTCTGACCAAGGCTGAAGAGTAATTTTACAGTAATTGGAAACAAAACATTATTGATTGTAAAAAAAGAATTCAAAATGGAATTTTTTGTTAAGTCAAAATGTTTTTCAGCAGCAATACATGACATTAGTTTCAGTAATGTTTCCAGAAAAGGTCAGCCATCTCAGTGTAATTGGGCTATTTCTGCCCAGGGCACAGGACTGGGCCCTAGTAGAACTGTGTCCTATTTCCCATTTACTATTACTGACCTCCAGCACATCAGTCTCTCCCTGCGGACCAGGGATGCCGACTTGCAAAGGGCTTTGTGATAAGCAGGTGAAAAGCACTTTATCACCTCTTAGTCTAATCCTTACTAATTAATGACAGACTAATTGATTTGGTCTTATTGCTCATTAGGTTTTGATGTGTTAAATTGGTTTATCCTAATGGCTTTCTTGAATAGACCACTTCCATGAGATGAATTTCCAGCCGATGAATAATACAAAAAAGTGTTTTCTTACAGCCATTTAAAGCGTGTACGTAAGGCTGTATAACACAGGCTTCACGAATATAGTCTGAAGTACCAGAAAGCCTAATTTAATCGGCATCCAGTTAGTTCTTTCAGAGATGAGATGTGTGAACCTCATTATCTCAATTCATTGACAGCGGAGGTGTCTCCAGCCATAATAAATCCTATCTTCCATTTCTGAAGCCAGTAATAAGGCATAGAATTCAGTAAATGAGCCTAGTTTCTTTACTGTGAGTCCTTTGAATCCTTCTTGAAACTCTACCGTTTTAAAATTTTTCTCCTGCATAAATGATCTTAAATCAATGTTATGCAAAGATATAGGAATTTGCTTCCCAACATGTAATAGAAAAAACCTGTCAGCTACAGAAACTGTTATTTTACTAATAAATTAATAGTTCTTTTTTTCCAAAATTATTTAAAACTACTAATTTTTTCTCCTGCTCTGATCCTGAGGGAAAAATAACATAAAAAGTGAAAAATGGTATTTTCCAGCTGAATGTCCTTTCTGAAATGATTCACTATTCACTATATTTAAGTGGGCATCAGATATGACTCATAGTGTTAAGATATACTGTTTGTCAGAGACTGTAAGGAACAAGAGATACCATTTAATTTCTGTTCATCCTGAGATTATATGTACAGGGATTAGTGTATGAGAAATAGGCTGCTCCTTCGGTTCTAAGTAAGCAAGAGATATTCAAATGATGGTACGGTGGCCAGGGCCGAGAAGAGTCATTTTTCAACTCCAAATAAATGCCGTGCTTTCTTCTAACGCTTTTGCTTTGTCCACCTCCCCACGTCAGTTAGCACACGGCCACCACAGAAGCCAGAGCACCAGAGCTCTCTCGATCCTTGCCCTCCCACCACACCTTGACATGGCTTTCTTCTCTTCCCTAGTCCTTCCCCCTGCCTCAACTCATAATTGGTAAGGACAGAATTAGCTGGCAAGGCAAAAGCACACAATTATATTTATATTGAGTCCTTTGATGCCCTCTGATTCTCAGCAATTAATAGGTTTCTCCTCTTCTCAGATTTTACTTCATTTTTCATTACTACAACATTTGGACACCAGAACACCCTAGGCTGTTTTTGTGTTTGCTCCCTACTTACCTTACTGGCAGTTCAAGTAGACTGCTAGCAGTCCTGGAAATTTTCTCCAAACAATTTTTTTGCCTATGTAATCCTGAATTTCTTCCAATTCTTTTTAATTCATAGCAAAGAGAAAAGATCACTCCATGATCTTGGAGACATTTTGAAGCAACTTTCACTCATTTTAGAAGTATCTACTATAACATGTTGAATCACTGCCAGGACAGAGCATTGAAATCAAAGATTATGTTGTGGTTTAACCCAGCAGGCAGTTAAACACCACGTCTGAAATAATAATAATAATAATAATAATAATAAT
>NW_008796165.1:1501888-1502669 GCF_000699145.1 Aptenodytes forsteri
CAACAACTAAAACATCGGTGTGTTATCAACATTGTTCTGGTACTAAATCCAAAACACAGCACTGTACCAGCTACTAGGAAGAAAATTAACTCTATCCCAGCCAAAACCAGGACAGATTAAAAAACAAAATTACCCATGCTTTTTTCATAATTAGAAGGAAGCAGGTGTTTGCATTGTTTCAGGACATTATTTCAGCGCAGCACCATATTGCCCCATATTAGCTGTTACAGCATTACCATAAACACTGTAACTATCCATCGCGTCTATTAGAAATAACAAATACACTAGTAACTAATTAATTATATTCAATATTTTATTAATTATAAGACATAATGCATAGGAAATATGTCCAAATAGCATGAAGAAATGAAAGCCACGTACCATTAAAGAAAAAAGTAACCTGTTGTGAACACTAAGACCCGAAGCGCGCACTAATACCCAGGGAAATGTGTGAACCTAGATCAGAGCAGTGAGAGCGAGAACTGATCATCAAGCTCCCACGTTTACAATGAGTAAGACAGTATCTGACCAGTGAGTGCATGTATTAAACACAAACGTGAGGTATCAAACTACTGAAAGCCCACTCTGTCCTCTGTATCTGTGTAATATATATATTATTTTTTTCTTTTTCTCCTGCTCTGATCCTCAGGAATAGAATATAAAAAGTGAAAAATAGAAGAAAAATTTTATATATATATATATAAAAAGTTATAGCATCTTTTTCCTCCTTCTTCTGTGGCTGGGCTTTTGTGCCGACGGGCAAAAACCTCAAAACCTCTCT
>NW_008796165.1:1505494-1552801 GCF_000699145.1 Aptenodytes forsteri
ACAATACCTTCATACCTTCTATTGTAACACCTAAGAAGAAGGGGAAATGAAAATGAAGCAGGGAAGAGGTGAGAGCGAGAACAGTATGAAAGAGGAGAAAGGAGAGAATAAGAGAAGGGATAAACAGGGAGATAAAAAATAGTTTGTCTTGATGTTTTTATCACTGCAGTTTCACTTCATTCTGGTCCCTAGCATAAATGAGAGATGCTAGCTGTGGAGAGGAAGAGGGAGGATAGCACGTTCACAGCTGATTGGAAGAAGTATTAGCCAGTTTTTGTTTACAAAGAGGAGCAAATATGCTTACTGAACCAGCCACACCGAACACATGAAATTTGCTATTGAGAAAAGGCACACAGTGGAACTATTGGCATAGAGAAGCTCTCAAGAGAGATCTATGAAAGTACTTGCACAAAATATAAATCCTATCACCATAACAAAGCAAGCAAAGGGCAATTGTTCCAAACACCTGCGTTCTGCTCATCAGTTCGCTGATCACACCCTTGTAATTCAATTTTGTTAGAAACCTGATGATCTCCATGACAGCCTTTCATTAAGCAGTAAAACCTCCCGACCCAAATGTTTTAAAGTGTTATATTCGTGCATTAGAAAACATACGGCACAAATTTTTAATTTGAGTTTTGTGCCTTTGCCATTGCTATTAGAGGCCACCTTTCTCCTCTAACCTCAGAAGGAGACAAGAAGTAAATACAGACTCAGTAATTTCCTGTTGGGCTTGCCTTGTTATGGTTTTACTAATTTATTTTTTCATGTAAACACTTTCACAGATGTGACTGATGACTTCCTCTAGTTCCCTTATACGCCTTTTCTCAACAGCAGGTTACTTGTGCTGAGGACGGCTTGCTTGGGATGAATTTTGCTCCTTTTTGCCTGGAGCACTCACAGACGTTGAGGTTGCTATAAATTCATATCTTAAAGGACAAGTTCTCTCCCCATCTGTCAGTCCATGTCACCCCATCTCCTCTGCACACTGAACAAAAACAAAATCACAGGCAGAAAACAAAACAGAAGAAGAAAGCAGCAGAAGAGTGAGACAGCAATAATAAAGTGTCATCATTCATGGAGTAGCAGAAGCTCAATGAAGTGAAAGGGAAGTTGTAAGCTCACTTCTTAGATGGGACAGCGATGGAAACAGAGATAGGACTAAACTCCACCTTCTGTCCCTGCTAGACCACCAGACTATTTGATCTCATCTTGTCATGACCTGAGCAAACATGGCACAAGAGCATTACCTAGTTTCTAACAGTTTAAACTGCTTATTTATTCATAAAAATAAAGGACAGCTTGTGATCCATCTGATCAAATTGCCATACAGTATGCATTGGTTATCAGAGATTGCAACTAGTTTGCAATATTTTATTTACTTCTTTTACATAAAGCTTCTGTGAGAAGGGAAATTGAGAGCTAGCTTTTCCTGCAGAATGACCATTATCATTTATTTAGATAAATACTAGCAAATTAATATAATCAAAAGATGGTCTTTACATCAGGCACCATTTAATAGATTTGAGAATGGCATATGTCATCTTGCTAAAGGGATGAGCCAGATGTTCAGCTTCTCTGTTCAGAGAACTTACTAAATAAAGATTGTTGGACTAGATGACCTTTAGAGGTCCCTTCCAACCCAAACTATTCTACGGTTCTATGATAAGAGAAAGTGGCGTGAGGCAGCTGGGACCAGTTATGAAGACTGTGTTGCTCAAGTGATACAGGAACTTAAAGACCCTTTGAAGCAAACCCCCGTCAGACCTGTGTGAAACTATGGAAAAACATATCGCAGTAGGCAAAAGCAAGCTAAGACTTTCCTTTTAAAAAAAAGTCCCAGCAGCATTAACGTACCAGGAAATATGGGGACAGCAAAAGCAGAGATTGTATCAGCAAGCAACGGGAGTGAGCAAGAAGGAAGACAAGCAGAAGCTAGTTTTATTTCTGGATATTGCTAGTCCTGAAACAGTTTTCAGTAGGCCTTGGTCTGGTTAGACAGACAACTACAGTACTGTATACTGACACATGACATCTACCGCACTCAAAATTACAAGAGAATTTTAGACAAAGTATAAAAAGTAAGTGGAGTCTGTGACTCTTTTAAAAGTAAAGAGTTAGTCTTTGTGGAGCTGAGCTCTTTCAGACTGTGTTACAGTTTGGGTCTACAATAGGACGTCCGGAAGGACTAGAAAACTTAGGAATTACTTGTTGGCAAGCAAAAAGTTAGTCGAGTTTGAAGGCTGAATGGTATCCTGACACCAAGGACAAGAAAAAATTCAAAATAATGTGGGAGATAAAGACAGAAATGTGAACTTCAATCTTCAAGACTGTAAAACAAAACAGATGGGTAAAATACCACTAAACAAACCCCTGTATTTGGGGAAAGATGTAAAAACTTCAAAGGATTCTATCGCTTTGCAAGAATTTGGGAATATCAACAGAGTGTTCACAGCATAAACAGAAAGGATAACAAGAGTAACAGTAACTCCAAGGAATTTTTCAGAGAACTGGTGAATAATATTACAGCAGAAAATAAATGGACTACATCTGAAAGGCAGTACAACACTTAAATTTAAAGGCATACCTTCTTGGCTTCACATTAAGTGGACTCAAACGCTCAAGCCAAAGGAATATTCCAAAGTGCCAAAAAGTTTCCATACCATGGCTGACCTTTGCACATTTCTACCACCTCTGGTTATCTGGAATTCATAATGTTGTTCCTGCACAATAAATATAAACAATTAAGTTGTCCACCAATGCATTCGAGCAGATGGTTTTTTAAACCACTTTAAAGCCTCAGTTAAAAACAGATTCAAATCTGGAAGACACTACAACGAAGTACTTGCCAGATCTAATAGCTCACCATCATGTAGTGGCATGAATTTAAGCAGTTTTCAGCAAAGTGCGATTTGAGACATGTGTTACTCCAGCCCTCTGACAGAATTAGTTGAACCATCTTTATTAATGTGCTAAAACACACAGCTTTACAAACCGCAAAAACTACAAAGCCTTGTCCTAAAGCAAACAATGTCATTGGCTAAAGCCTTATTTAACTGAAAACTTAAAACAGGAATGGACTGTTTGAGAAGTCTCGTCACATTACTGAGAAAACACAAATACAGAGGAAAAGGAATGCAAAAATAAAATCCAGATGATGGGGGTCTGCACTTCAAGCTAATAATAGTGTATTGGATATACAATAGCAAACACTGTCAACGCAGACGGTAGCATAAGTTCCAAACACACACAAGCAGCTCAAAATTAGTTTTATTTCCAGTACTGAGAAAGAAGGAAGGAATGGATACTGGTTTGGAGGTGGTGATCTCAGATGAGAATAAACATACAGCATACTTAAACAACTGAGCAGAAGAACTAATGGATTTATCTTCTCCTGACAGCTCTGCGGCTGTTTTAGGAACATCACAGTTCCTCCCACGAGGCAAGGCATCATAGACTGTAACAGTACATTAACGGGTAATTTAGGTAACGGAGTGCTTGTAAGAAATTAAAATTGTGCCTTTAACTGTTGCTAGCATTATGCATACCTAGCAAACAAAGATGTGAGGAATCGTTCATTTAAAGAACTGCTGGTGGGGAGCTGTGGGGCTGGCTATGGTGGGAGAACATGCACACTAGCAAAAGCACTAAAACACAGTGCAAGTGCGTACTGCTTCTGAGTTACTACTGAACACCATCCACTAGCATTACTCGTTAGAAAAGGTGCAAGAGAGGAAAATAACTAAATTTTTAAAACATTTACTTCTATGAAGAATTTTTACTCATAACATCCACAAGGAAAATAAATACCACGTGAAAAAAGAAATGGAAGTCTGAAACTATTCCTTCAAATGCCATGGAGCGTCTTTAAATTCACAAATGGTTTAGAAGGGTAAAAGTACCCTCAGGATTTCTAAGTGAGATGTTTTGGCATATGTTTCACGTTCTTCAAACTAGAAAATTTTATGCCTTTTTTTGTGGTGAACTATTGGCTTTACAAACACATATCGCACATCTTACCTACTTACGGACCTCATTATCCTTAAAAGGGGAAAAAGTATTGAAAGTCGCTAACACTACATGGTGTTTCTTAACTCCTACTGCCAATATGCAGAAATGTCAGACCCCATACCACATGAATTATACAGGAATCCACAGAGATCATATTTCTTTGTTTTGTTTCATATTTACTTTTCATTCTGGTTCTTCATTGTCTTTAAGTGAATTAAAGCTACTATATGTGAAACTTGATCATTAGGAGGTATCGGGTTTAAGGTAGAAATTAATTTTAATCACAGTTTTTATTGTCTTTTCTTTGCTAGTAAAAAATTCAAACTTATTCTCCCTCTTCTCCTCCCTTACAATCTTAGGTTAAAAATCCATGATAAAACTGTTTCTTTTAAGAACACCAATAATTAAAGTTGCTCATTTATAGATACATAAAAAGTTAGGAAATGAAAAGCTGTTTGTACAGCATTATAGGTACACTGACAGATCAATGTAATGGACCACACTAGCCCAATATTTTCTAATACATCTACTAATATATTCCTTGACCTTTAAACTCATGCTTAAAATGTGAACTACCTAGTTTGTGAACAAAATCAAGCAGGTATCTCCCAGATGATAAAATTTCCACGTGCTGTTGCATGTGCAATTTTTAGGGGACACCTGAATATGCTTCCAAGAGGAACCTTTTATACTTTATTTCACAAATTATTATAGAGATTACATTGAAATTCAGCTGCAGAGCATTTCCAAATGCCTAGCTTTTGGACCAAAACACCTGTACTTCACATACCACAGAGAACATATACATTCAAGAAATTAGAAAGAGACAAAAATAAGAAAAGGCATGTGACATTTCCCAGTCAGATTTGCTCAATAATATTTGTGACTGGAATTATCCTCTAAAATGTCAAACTTGAAGAGGTACAGAGTCAGCAAAGTTTTAAGTATTACATGACTACCCACACCCTACCTATTTTATATTTGTTAGGCACATTATTATACAGATACTATACAAAGACAACATTATATTGGATACATAGTTTCCAGACTATGCAAAAGAATCCCAGAATAAAATTAGGTCAAAGCAATTTCACATTTGATTTTCCCACTCTTTTTCAAAAAGGACGAAAGTATTTCCTTAGAGCTGCACTAGTACAGCTCTGTTTACATATTATGTCAAGTTTCCAAATTCCAGTGTCCGGTAAAATATTCTAGATCATTAAACAGGATTAAATACTTTTTCTGCTTTGTTTCACATAAACATGTGGTTGGTTGGTTTTATTTAATTCAGAACTTTTCAGTCATCCTAAAAATGATATGATGTGCTTAAGGCACACTTGAGGATAATTTCACGAAGAGGGATTTTCCTGTTTTACACATTATACCTGAAGTATGACCAACAGCTTGTCTTCTTGTTCTGCTCTAAACCCTTTCAGGACTTTGGAAAAAGAAGCTGATTTTCTCTTTTTAAATATCTGAGACACAGAGCACATCTCCAGCTGTTCCTGCCATCACTCAGGCAGACTTTGGCTGCTCCTCTCCACGTGAGAAATTTTACCGCTGAACCAAAACGAACAAGATGAACTGGTGGCCCCGCAAGAGCGGCCATTTGTGATTCCATCTTTCTGCATGGGTAACAAGTTTCCACCCCCTCTCTACAGTTATCCATGGGGCTCTGGCTTCATAAGCCCTTGTGTCTTCCTTGCACAGAGCTGGGCTTTAAGTACCCTGTCATAATCTCAAAATCTAACAGATGTAGTGATTAGTTTGTACTGATTCCATCTGTTCAGTTATGAACTTCTTCCTGCCGGGCTTGTAAATGCAGATGGGAAAGAAAATTACACTCAATTGTTTTGGTTTTTGGGTTGGTTTTTTCATCTGTACAATCTCCTGGAAGTTGAAATACAAAACAACAAAAAACCCCAAAGGACAAATACAGTCTCGCGATGTATAATTTGAAAGGGAAAATAGTATAAGCCATTAGTGTATGAAAGCTATAACAAATATGTAGTAAGTAAAATAGATCAACCAAAAGATATGATCTCTCGTAAATGTATGCGCTAAGTAATTTTTTTCTGTGCTTCCTCATGTCTTTAGACAAAATCCTTTAGATTTCATAAACAAAGTTCTGACACTGATGAAAGAAAATTATGCGCTAAGTTTTTTTCTGTGCTTCCTCATGTCTTTAGACAAAATCCTTTAGATTTCATAAACAAAGTTCTGACACTGATGAAAGAAAATTATTAGTACAAGTCCATTACTAAGACAGCTCAGTTAATGTCTAGCTCGTAGAAATTCCACCCCCAATTTCTCACTCAGCCAGAAGAACTTTAAAATGTGTTAATAAATCTAAATCCCTTAAATAACTGATTGAGTCTTATAATTTTAGAAATTCTAATAAAAGTACTATTGAAAATCATTAATAATTCTTTAACCTTATGAGCATAAACCAATTTCAGTCACAACCTGAAGTACATTTCAGGAATGCACTTTGTAATACATTTTTCAGTGTAAGCCTGGTAAAACTTACATAGCTCATCATATAAGCAAAAGTGTCTGATGCAATGTGTCCTGTCTGGTGATCTTGATTATACACCAAGCGCCAAAAGCCCCAGGTACATGCAGAGGGAAAGAAGAGCAGCAGTTTAGGTTTAAAGCTTTTCTCCACAGGGTAAAGAGTATGGCAGCAGGGATCATTTTATTGGAGCAGGACAGGAAGGAAAGCCAGCACACAGGCGCTCTGCAGAGTACTTGCATAATTTTGAGAAGCATTTTACTCTGGCCTATGGGCAGAGACTGAATACTGGCCTGTGCAGCATCAGCATGGCCCATGAACTTAATTGTGCAGATAGGCAATAGAGTGGTATTTGCCAGTAGTTTTACACACCTCTGCTTTCTGTTGCCAGGCAGCGTGCAATCCTGGCCAAGAATTGCATCTGTCTGCTCTCAGAAATTGTCATATTTGTCCTTGCAGAGGGGCAAAGACTTTCAGGAGTCTCCTGAAAGACTACATAGAGATCCAAAAATGGATTTCAGTCATACAAATCCCATGTCACAATCCTGAAAAACCCTTCACTTCACAAGCACCTCATTACTCCAAGGACACCCAGAAGCATCTCAGCTTTGGCAGAAAGATCTCTTTGGCCTCCAGGTGGTGGATGAAGCTGATCAAGTTTCAAAGCTCAGGCATTTTTCTACCCATGTCCCTCTCTGATCCCCTATGCAGTTTTATAGTATGCTCAATACAGAGATACAGGATCAAACACCATGCAAGTATCAGTGGCTGCTTCAACTCTCTTGATACAATTTGAAGGAACAGCTTCTTCTTCACTTAGCCCATATTCCATTACACAAACACCTCCACATAGTGCAGCCTTCACCTAAGGTGAGGGAAACCCATCTTCATTCCCTTCTCTGCCTGAGCAGACCCAAATGTTTTTCCTGGTGGTATGGGTGCTTGTCAGGAAGGTGGAGGAATAAAGTTGGGAGCCTCTCAAAGCACAGAATGAATTCTAGGTCCTCCATATCTGAAAGAAAGCTCTCAACAATTTAACAATTGCAGTCTAATATACTAAATACTGCCTAGCTTGAAGGCAGCTCCATCTTTTCTCCCACTGCATTTTAGAAGAGTAACTCTGCTCAAACGTCTGGATAAAGATGGGAGCATCGATCTTCTAAAGAGTGGCCTGGCAGAAGAAAAGTTCCTTTTACTCTTCTTCCTGGTGTGGAAAGCACCTGTGTTTAAAGGAGGGGTGGGCTGAGTACAAGCTCTGATCTTGGCAGGTGAACTCCCTTCAAGGTCCTTTGGGATCCCGCAGTAGAGAGCTGGACACACCAGTGCCCTGCTAGTTGGTCCTATTATCTGAAGCCACCTCTCACAACTTTCATGGCAAACCAGTGCCATCTGATTAGAGGTAGCTAGAAATTTATCAAAGTAGAAAATATGGATTCAGAAAGGAAAAAAAGAAAAAAAGCAATAGTTTTAATAAAAACTTTTTCAGGAAAAAAACAGTTGAAATCATGATCCCTCCTATGTCAAAAAAAGGCAACAGACATTCAGACTCAGCTCCTAGTGCAAGTTATTTGTATATGGGCCTACCTGTAAAAGAACATTTATCTGAAGGAATTACACAATTAGATGCAATGATTCAAAATGAATCAAAATTCCAACAAGACAAAGGCTTGGTGTTTTCAGTTGCAGCATTTTAAGGTTTTGGGGTTTTTTTCTGATAGTAAACAAAAAAATGGAAAACAAACAACTTCATTTAGAAATAACAATAACAAAATAATAAAGATCAGAGTGGAGGGAAGAATAAACATATTATCATGTGTTCCTGTGTTTTTAAACTGACTTAGAACACTTTAATGCCTTGCAACACTATAGGCAATGATTTTAGTTTGGTAGTATCAAGTGTAAAGTATCACATTTTCCCATGTGGTTTCCTAAGAAAACAAACAACTTCATTTAGAAATAACAATAACAAAATAATAAAGATCAGAGTGGAGGGAAGAATAAACATATTATCATGTGTTCCTGTGTTTTTAAACTGACTTAGAACACTTTAATGCCTTGCAACACTATAGGCAATGATTTTAGTTTGGTAGTATCAAGTGTAAAGTATCACATTTTCCCATGTGGTTTCCTAATTATAGCTGAGTAAAATGATGGTCAATATTGCACACAATTAAATGATGAATTAGGTAAACTGAAATCAGTGCAGAGTTAAAACAGCCATCCAAGATGAACTTACAACATAAGTAATAAAAGTATTTCAGATGAGGATAATAATATGTCAGGCTAAAACGATGAAAATAATGATCCTTTTTACAGAGGATAGAAATGCTTTGTTCTTCCCTCTGCACCAATAAAAGTACCAGCGTGACTTTTGTACTGAATAGGTGTATTTTATTTACACAGATTATTTTCACATAATTAATTGTTGCACTTAGAATTTGTTCCTTCTCTTGATATACAAACCATTTTAATAATTATAAAGGGAAGTACAAGGCTTGGAGCTTTCTTCAGTTCTCATAAATTAAAACCTTTATGCTGTGTTATACATATATATTTGTGTGTGCACATCTGTTTACGTACAGACAGACTCCTAGCAGAAAAATAATGTTTAAATAATTTGACTCCTTCACTACTTCAATATTGCTGTTATGTTTTCACATTGCATATTCGTTATTATTATTTGGTGTATGATCCCAAGCAAGCATATATTTCTGTGATAAAAATATGAAAATCTACAAATAGTTAAACAGATAGGATTAGTTTAACGCTAGCAGTTACAAGACTAGCAGTATCTTATGTGAAAGCAGATAAAGTTATGGGGTTTTTTAGTTTGAAACAATATTGTTGTTTCTAAAATTAAAGATTTCTATATATTCTTAAATTTTTCTATACATATAATCCGACTAAACTTGAATTCTGTAGAAGTAGGAAACAGAGGAATTGGGAAAATGCATTATTTTTTAAGAGCTAATAAATATTTCCTCTCCAACAAAAAAAAAATTAGAAGTTTTATGAGGTTTTTGTAGTCTTTTGTGCTCAAAAGTAAGTTTGATTTCCAAAAAACAAATTGCACTTTTGACTTAATTTTTTTTTCTCTTAAAAGATAGAAACCAGCTTACCTCTTCATCGTAACTGCATCAGTAGAGCAACCCCATGATGGAGGCTCTCCTGTTAGCTGCTATCATTTTTCAGTGTTGTAAAAAAAGGTATTTTTACACCACAGTCTGAAAATTCAGACTTCCAGCAAGCAGCACTCCAAGGACCAGAACCTGTGTGCAGCTCTTTAACCTGTGCTCCACGCCACCTTGTTTCCCACGCGACACCTTCATGCTTTCTTCCACAACTGCTCCCTTTCACAGGAACTTCATATACTGTTCCCTTCATCAAAGGCACAAATGTGTTGCAATTTCAGAGAAAATCAGAATGGATACAGCCCAAAGAAAGACTATCTACTTTCTGGCTGGTGAACACCTTCTCAGCTTATTTCAGATGGGATTTCTTATTAATCAAGGTTTTTATGAAGGCAAGCTTCTCTATCTCATATACAACTAATAAAAATCTTCATTAAAGATATGAAGGTTTCAAAGTTAAGCACTCAAAAGTTCGGAAATGCCTAAATTAGTATTCCCTTTGCAGCCAAAATTTACACTGCACGTACATATGCACCACAAAACAATCTTTAGCTATTTTTCCCACCGGCTGTAAGCCAAATAACATATCATTCCCCAGTCCCATCTCCACAGACAGCTGAACTGCTTCAGTTGAATTTTTCCCAAAAAGACTCCCTTCAGGAAGCCATCCAACATGACTTTTTCAAGCAAAAGGTTAATGTTTCAAACTTCAGCAAATGCAACCGGTCGTACTTTGAGTTCTCATGGAGTCTCACAGATGGTCCCATAGGCAAGGCTGCCACATCTTTGCAAACATGGATATAGACAATGAACATCCTTTGTGAGGATTCAAGGACACAGCATTCATTAGGAGAGAAAAGGTCCAGCCATTGCGCAACTCACCTACCCTGCTCTACAGGGAGCAGGAAAGGGATGGGATAGGAGACTATGAACGTAACATCTGGGCCACAAAGTTACTTCAGGACTGAGACTGCGTTGTATGAATCTGATCCATGCAGCTGCTCGTGGCACCAGCTTGAATGACTGTTACCTGCCTGACCATTTTGAGATCTGCCTCAGATGCTACAAATCCCCACTCAGTTGTGCTGACCTGTCCCACAGTGTCCTATTTCCTGCCTGATCTCGAGATAAAATACATGCATCTGCTCAGCAAGCCTGGCTGCCACTGTTTTATAATCTGTACTTCTGCTTGCTTTTTCCTTCCAGGCTGGGCATCCAACATTATACTACTGTTTCATATTCGTAGCAAACTAATAACCAAAGACAGGCACATTTGAGCTAGGAACATGATCTAAATTCCTGCCCCACGTAACACAGTCTAACAAGAGGTCTGTATTAAATTACATTAAAAGGACTTGCAAGCAAATCTTATCTCTCTTGCAATTATTAAATCTACTACTAAGTAATATGATTTTGTATCATTGATATGATACAACTTTGATGTATGATTACATATAACTCTAGCATTTTAATTCCACTAGAATATAGAACCAAACTGGCCAATTTCACTGTATACTTCTTTCTTTCACGTTCATTTGAACCATGTGCATTTATTATGAGCCAATTTGTTGAATGAATGCAAGGCCATCTCTTGAATTCCTTTGCAACATGCGTACCTGCCTTGCAAAGCTCCACGCTGCACTGACTCTGTTTCTGGTACTCCTGCTACATTATTTGAAGTTAGATAAGGTATCACTCCACTGCACACTGGAGCATGAAGTGTCGGCATATCCTTAAATTGTTTGGGGTGGTTTTCTTTTTCCGTTAAATGCTTTTTATTTCCATCACTGTGAGAACAGAATCAAATCCAAGACTGAATCTTTCTGCAGATTTAATCATGCTTCCCTTGTTTTAATTTCAATTTAAAAGCATATTAATACCTATCTACATACCTATCTTTATTGTACCAGCTCAAATGAAGTAATTTCTTGCCTTCAACAAATTATTTCAAAGCAGATAAAAAAAGTATAAGTCATTGCTTTAGGAAGCACAGCTGTGGCTGAGGTGTATGTACGCTGCTGGCAGCAATTAGACAGCATTTTGCTAATGACATCCAGATAAGGGATTCTCTTCTAGCTCCTTATGGTTTTCACAGTCTGGACTCTGAACTTTTATAAATTGCTGTTGCACAAACTGGGCTCTCCCTCCCAAGAAACCACAACTTAAGCAATGGAGATGCAGGTCTGAAATATATTCAACAGTTTTACCTTCAAGGCATGAGAAGTAAATATTGCTCTATTCACCAAAGAAACTAACTGTGTGGCACACAGTTGCTACAGCTTGTGATGGTAACAAGGAGACTAGCTTGCTTTGATGGAAGTTGGATATCAAAGGAGTTATCTGGCCTTCGGAGCCTTAAAAATACAGCCCTCCATTCTCTGAGGTATTTGCATTTCAGCTATAAAAGTTCATAGGGCTTTTTGTAGCTGAGCTTGAATCATATTTAAAAAATGAAAACCATGTGAACCTCTTTGTCTATTTTTACTGCTGTACCATTAAACTTCTGTAAATTGGCATAAGTGGGTTTACTGACATATAAATGAAAGCAGATTGCTTTATCTTCTCACCAAGAATAATGACATTAAGCTGAGGTGATCATCATTAAAAAAGATCTCCATGGCTTCAGTGCCCAAATATATTCCTGAACGTTCAAAAGAATCAAAGTCCCGTTTCTTTGCACATTAAAAAAAAAAAAAAAGGCGTGGCATCAACACAGAGAGCAGCACTTGAACTTCCACACCAAATAATAAGCAGAAAAATAAAATAAACTGTATTTCAGCCATCTCTGACTTCTGAAGCGTAACAGGAAGTTGGACTTCACATAAATCTTTATCACACCTTTCAAGTTATTTCAGGAAACTTTTTTCTATTAAAAATAATACAAATAAATGAGAACTAGGTGTTAGTAAAATGAAAGAGTTCAAAGGAATCCTCACTAGTGCCTTCTGAACTCTGTGTCTCATTCTACACCTACGGAGAATCCCAAGATCCCACAAGGAAAAAAACAAAGCAGGTAGGTAGGGAACGTCCTGCACTTGGCATTTTACCCTGAGTGCTACAGTGATGCAATGAACAGGTTATATGACCATTAAAAACAGTAATAAATGAAACTTTTTCAGCTTCTAGTGAACACAGAAACCTATTACATACTACCCATTTGTGACTGAATAGCAATTTATACCCATTACTAATATTTCAAAAATAACCAGACTTTGGTTTTCAATAAAAATGTTCATTTTCATTATTTTTCAAATTCTCTTACGGCTGTCTAAAAAAATCTTCATTCTGTCTTGCTTTTTCTAACCACTCCACAATCCCAGCTTTCTCCTTCTGCTTAGAGTAATATAACACTTTTAACTAGATGGATAAAAGCTAGTTATGTTTATCACGCGAAGAGTTTTGATTAAATTGGAAAGATATGCAGTCTGCAGAAATGAAGCTGGCTGGAAGCTTTGAATGTTGGCATAACAACAACATCTAGTTTTGACACTGAAGAAGGCATCTGTGTTTCTTTGTTGGGTGAAAGACAATAAAGCATTCTGATGGGCTAGTTTATAGCCTTGAGATATTTTTAAAGAACCAAGTAGCTATTTTTATGTTTTGTCATGATGTCTCAAGACGACATTTGTCAGGTTAGTCCTTTAATGTATCAGGGATTTTGTTTACATATTAATAAATTTAGAGTAACTGCAAAGATTTTGATAAATATTTGCCAGGTCTTTGTGGCTATAGAGAATTTTTAAACATAAAAATCATGTTAAATATAAGTAAATTGAGTTCTATCCAGTCAAACAAACTGGGCAGAGTCAAACAAAGTAGCAGAGCTTCAAAATGCAAATGTACATTTTTAATGGCGCACACAGAAACAGCCAGAAAAGTGCACTATGACAACATTTTTCCTGCAACCCCTGCATTGCTTTGGTAAATAGTTTGTTAAATAGTGGCATGTTGCTTCACACATATTGCCTCACACATACAGAGTTATTAGCTAACAGTGAACAAGTTTTGCATAAATTTATATATCTGAGGGAAGGGGGGAGGGAGCTACTTATTCATCTTCCCCAGATAAGTAGAAACTTTCCTCATAACCATAGCTGGAATGGAGTCCCACCTAGTGAGGATGAGTTCTTCTCATGCAAGTTGAAGAATTCACCCTGACCCTCCTTTCCTCTTGATGACGGAATTTGAACATACTGTCTTCAGCACAAGTGACTTTACTGAGCATCGTTGTTTTAACCCTACTCACACGTCTATTTTTATCTTAGGCAGGCCATATAGTTGTGGACTGTCATTTTTACTTGAGGCATTAGAGAAGGACTAGCAGACACATCACACTCATGAAAAACTGCGACATGAATCATCACTGTTTAGTAGCAGTGGAATCATTCACCGCAGCTCACAGTAAGAATAACTCATCCCTCAAATCAGAACAAGCCACTCTAAACTGGTAGCAGAGATTATGGCAATTTGAAAAGACATTGGAGAATCAACTTTTAGAGAGTGACCACTATCATTTCTCATTTCCTTTGCAAGCAGTAAGAAATGTTTATTAATACTGGGGGGGCAGGGGGGAGAGAGAAAACAAAAAGAATTAGCAAGCACAGCACATAAAAGTCATTAAATCAGTAGCACAGTCCTAAGTTCCGCTCATGTTCTTGCTGTCGTTCCTTGCAGAGAAAGCAGATAAGACGCAGCAAAGCTGGTCTGATTCCTTTGGCCAAGCAGAACCTCGTGGCGAGGGGATGGGGGCTGCAGGTGCTGTTCGTGTCCCCCCAGCAGAGAGTTAATTCTGTTCAGCATGTGCTCTCCAATCAGAAATTTTCTCAAAAAGGTGACAGTTACAACGCCTGTCCTTATACTCGTTGATTTGCACAGCACACAAGCTGAGAGGACGGCAACTCTGAATTTGCAGTGCTAAGAATACCGTGTATTGCATTATACTCAGTCCTCTGCCACGTGCATTTGACTGGTAGCTGCTCTCTGTTTATTCTGTTGGAACTCAGTCTTTCTGCATCACTTGTAATTTTGAAAGACATTATACATTGATTTTGCTGCTTACTGCTAATGTACAAAACAGTGGAGGAGATGAGTATTTTGTAGTCCTGAAGAAAAGCAGTAGAGATGGACAGCTGGGGGAAGGAACTGTGATATAAAAGCGTACCAGAATTGTAACAGTGTAAGATCTGATTATTTCTGTCATAAATCCCCACCACCGACACAGAAAATACAAAGCAATCAGAAAGGAAAAGAAAGAGGCAGAAAAACTAGAGGAAAGATGAAAAATAGAAATTACAAGAGAGTTTGGCGATAAGAGTGCTGATTAAAGTGCTAGGGGCAGCTTTTCCTCTCTCTATTGGTTTGTTTTCCTAATAGCTTCTTCTGTAGTAGGCTAGGATTACAGATTAAGCTATTTTTCCATGTGAGTAAAAATAATTGATTCAGTCTCAATGTGGGCACCATTTGAATTTAAGTAGTCTGAATTCGAAGGGGCACTGTTACTATATTAAGATTTATAGAACCCAAACCTGGGGTCTCCTCAGAAATGAGTCCCATTTTCTACCAAATGAAATGAAAAACTAAGTTTCTCCCTTATTGGGTAGCAGAACATAACATCAGAAATACCAGAAAAAAAATCACCCAGCCCTGCTTTGATTTCCCTTCCAATTCACACAAGTAGCAATACTGCTTTCCACAGAAAATGTTAACGTTCCTTGAATTTATTTAGACTTTTTACTTCTGCGTCCTCGCCTCTCTCTGAGACTGCTACACACTAGGTGAACCCCTTGGCATGGAATTACTGACCATATTGCACGTTGATTTTATTAAGTCGCCCAGGGCAGGAAACCCAAGTGTCTCAAGCCAATGAGGAATTCCTGTTCTGCTCCTGCGAGCTGTACCTACCTTCCACACAACCTTGTTTGAGAGATTTCCTTGCTCTGACTGCACATAGTTAATAAGGCCTGAGGTAAGTGGGAAAATTTATAATTAGTTATTGCTCTCAGGTGACCTCAATCTCCCTGAGGAATAAGAGTCCCAAGAAGAGTGCCTTATTGGACCTGCCCTCTGGGTAGCACGTTCTCACAAAAATGTATTTCAGGTGAAAAGTTTTATTATTTTAAAAATTATCTACTACAGGACTGATTTTTTTTCTCCTTTTTCACAATGAAAAGAATCCATATTCATCTCACCATCCCATCCTCAGACCAACCATTCTTGCGCTGGCCAGAGTATAAATAAGAGATTTCATCTACCTCAGAAATTGCGTAGCGGATCTGCTGATGCTGGAGGCTTGCAGGGCTTTCGGCCGCTCCACCCAGCCTCTCGAGGATGCCTGCACGTCACGGCAGCTGGCCTCAACAACATCCCCGCTCCGTAGGGCTTCCACAGGCCAGTCGCTGACACTGCTGAAGCATCACATCCCGACCACAGGAGCATCACCCAGAAGAACGTGGGTGATGATAAGTCCTGCTGACAAGCGGGACTTATCTGGGGTCTCTCCGGAGCGACCTGCAGCGTAAAACAGCCGGGGAAGGATTGCCACATTGTCTTGTCTCCTGGCGAGAGCACAATCACGAAGAGTGACTCTTCTGGCTGGGATTCTGCTGGCGTGTGTATGACACTATTGTTTAACCCACTTTATACACTTTTCCTTGTCTCCAGCCAAGGTTTTTCCTTGTTTGGAGATATGGATTAAGATATGGAGATATGGTCTAAGCTCAATCATTCAGGCCATGGTACTGGACTCTTGTCAAAAGCTATTTTGAAATCCAAGAAGACTACATCTGTAACTTTCCCCATCTGTTCTTTGCATAATTTCCCTGACAATAAGTATACCAGAGAACACCACACTTGAGACTTTTACCTTTTATGAAGTTATACTGGCTTGGTTTTGTCATCCAGGATTTTTCCAGATGTTTTGTGATCTCACTTATAATTAACATATCCAAGATCCAAGCCTCACACTAGCACCAAGATCAGACTGAGACATGTACTTACAATAGTCTAACATCATTCTTTATTTTATTCTATTTACATCTTCCAAGCCTTTTCTAGGGAAGAAAATAAAAAATGCATGCAAATAACAACTTTGAATATCATCACTGACTCCTAATAATCTATTTAAAATTACTGCTTTATTATATTTCGCTGCTGAACATTTACACTGCAAAATGACTGTAATTCTGTATTTCTGTGGAAAACATGTGGTGCACAGACACATACACCCTGGGTTGAGTCCCCTGTTATTCACGCCACAGCTCTGAAATTAAAGTGGCATTTCTAATTTTCATAGCTGAGAAAGCAAAATGAACTAAGCAAAACATGGCAGTATGTATGACTGTACAACACTAATTACTACACTGGCAGGAGCCACCAGCACTCACATATAATCTTAACGAGGCTTTGACTCAGAATGTTATTTTTCTACACGTTACCACCCTAAACTCAGTCTATTTTCATGAGCTACTGACATTTTAGCACTAGCAGGACTATTTACAGCACAACCTGCTGACCAAAAACGAGCGTACAGTTTATTGACGTAGTAGGTGATATTCCATTATTGGGATATCAGTATTACAATAATTCATTTCCTTTTATCAAAATATCATCCTCTTAAATTAGTTACAGTGAATTGGATAATTCTTAGTAAAGAAGAGGTATGCAAGTTGGAAGAAGCATCCCTGCTTAATTACAGCAAAAAGCATAGTTCCTGCTTGATGACCTGAAGTGTTTTAAAAAGGAAAGTAACTTTTTATATACGAATGATGCTAACTTTCACTTGACAATTGCTTTTCCTTTGTTTCAGAACAGAAATATTTGAAATAAAGTTTACAGAAGTTCAGGGGAGAAACCTGTTTCTTATATATATTTGCAAATCATCTAGTGCATTCCTTTTGGATCACTGAAAGGATATAAACTATTTATTGGGAAATAAACTATTGCCCAAGAAGACACTGAAGTGAGCAGAAATACACCAGCCAAACATGGAGAAATGTGAACATTTATTTGGGAGTGAAATGAAGCAGTGAGCGATATTTTGTGGGATTCACTTGTGTCAAGTTGCAAGTTTTTTGGTAGAAGGAAGTAATTTAAAAATATATCAGCGTTTCTTCAAGCACCGAATGATTTACTATAGCTCTGTCAAATCTTCTAGAACTGAAAACTGTTCCATCAAAGTCAACGTAAACTCTGCCAGTGAATTCAAGAGGAACAGGCTCGCAGTAAGCATACCAAACAAAATGTAATATTACACATTGCAAACACTTTAAAAATCACTTTACTGGTTCTGTTGTACCGAAGCAATAAAACACCACAGCCTAAGAATGATAGCCTCTCACTAAAGTGGATTAATGGTTTCTTGGAAAAGAAGATTACTGAAAAGCTATGTATAAAAACGGATATTTCTGTATAAAACTATAAACACTTCTTACATACATGAGAATAGTTTATTCAGCTTTGAAGGCTAAATCATCCAAACCACTATCCTTCCTTCTGGCCATTAGCCCCTACTCACACACAATAGATGGCTCACCCAAAGAGTAGGCGCAGAGGAGATGTTGGTGTGACACACGAAGCGTACCCCTGAGCTGCAGCTATAATGCTTTGATTTGGCGGTCTTCAGACAGCAGTAGGTAATGAAAAGTGGTGATTTCTCTTATACAGTTTATTTTAGAAATTTTTTTTAATTAAATAATTTTACTTTAAAAGTGAGTAGATTTCTTTCTTGTGGAATTTCCTAGATTTCCCAGGACTCCTTGCCATTTGTAGAACACGAGGCCTTGTGTGATGTTTGTGCAAAAGCAGGAGGCAGAGGATCACTGAAATAGTAAGGTGTTATTTATATCTTGTCAGATTCAGACACCTTAGACTTCTTAAATAAAGTAGCAGAGGAATTTATGGTTCTTTTCTAAAGCTCTCAGTGAGAAGAAAACTTTTTTATTATTCTTCCATCTTTTTCCCCAAAAACCTTTACCATTGCCTTTCCATGTCCTATTAGTCTGCGAGTTTCTGATTCTATGGACTGTAGTATAGCAGTAAAAATTATCTCGTGGTTAAACATATTTGCAGAGAAGCATATAACACGTGGGTGCATTTGGAGGAGAGAGATCTGAAGGAGATGTTTTATTTTACATTATATAAAACTTTATATTGCCACCACATTCTCTTAAAAATCACCCCTTCTCTTCTGGGAGACGATGTAGAACCATAAATAAGATATTTTAATGTGCTCTGTTAAGTTTTAAGAGCCAGGATGTGCAATCAAAGAGGGTATTTGGTTTGGATTGTTTAAAGCTGAGATTAAAGGGGATCACTGCTCATCTCCCACAGCAGCAGGCAACATGGGCTGGAAGAAGGGTAACTACAAGGAACTTCAGACATCAGAAGTTTAGAGAGTGCACCAAAGATTTTGCCAGATGGCACAAATCTGTTGACAGAGTAAGCCCAGCCACTAGAAATCCTGTTTCATCAGCCACAAATACAGATGAGAGAATAAGCTCTACTGATGACAAGCCTGACTTGGGACATATGGCTGAGAATTTGTGCAAGAAACATGAAACAACTTAAGTTAGAAGTGATCCTGGAGGTCATCACGTCCAACCCCCTGTTCAGAGCAAGGCAAGCTTTGAAGGTGGGTATCACCTTCTGCTTTTGAAACTTGGTGGTACAGCTTCCTGGAGTTTATCACCACGGAAAGAGAAATCTTGCCCACCACAGAGGGGCTGGTAACAGCCAGGATGGAACAGCCAAGGGCCTCAGATATTGCCTCCACTGCAGTGGAAAAATACCAGAGAAAGAAAAGGGAAAACAACAGAGAAGGTCACATCACACACATGCCAGATGAATGCACTAAGTTCAAGGTCTCATACTCACAGAGGCACTTGGTTGTCATGAGTTAAGCAATAATTGGACCCCGGGGCTCAGCACAGTTTTCTGTTGAGGCATGAGCACTCCAGATACGCATTGCAGAGACATGATCCTTCCCTGCTGGGGGGGTCAGTCACACTGGTTTTTGCAAACCAGAATATCTTCAACACAGATGATGGATGTCAAATTACTGTTTTAGGAAGCAGGGACTGAATTGCTTCAGGCAATCGTGGCTTAAAGTTCTGCCTTCTTCATCTTCCTCTCGTGACAGTGTTACATAGACCAGAAGGAGCAGCAGATAGCATGTGGTGTTTCAGGCATCTGGGGAACTTAATGGATGAAAATTAAGGCACCCTAGAAACTACTAGAAGTCACTGCTCATCAGGGATTATAAAAATCAAAAATTTGAATCCTGAAGTGGAATTTAGACTTTATCGCTTGTCCAAGTGACATTGCAAAAGTTTCGCTCCAGGCTACCATGCTGCTTTGGCATGGACTATTTTAAATTCTCCTGCTGGAGCCCTCACTTCCACACAGCTCTGCCTTCAGTGCGTCTGAAGCAAAAATAGGACTGAAACATGTAATCCAATGAAGAAATTGTTTCAGATTACAAATATCTGAATTTATAAATGATAATGGAACTTAAAATATTTTTCTTATGCTGGCTTCAGAAGAAGGTAAATACACACACAAACTTTTGCTGGAAATGGTAGCTACTGGGTAGTGATGTTTTACTGATAACAATTTTTTGCCTCAAGTATTTTAACTTGTCAAACTACTACTGGCAGTAGATTAAAAAAATGTGAAATGGGTTTATCTTTGCAAACTTCTGTAGCAAGTATTTATTTTGCAACCATGGTGCTGAAATTAAACAGCTAGATAGATACATGGTTAGATTCCTGCAACCACAAGACTTTTTTTTTTTTTTAAAGACTCCATGAATGTGTTGCTAAGAAACAAAGTCCTTAGAATATCTATGTCACTCTAACTTATCCTAATTATAAACAAATTTTTTAAATTGCATTTTAAATTATATTTTTAATATTTAACGATTGTCCAATCACTTCAGACATCATCTTGTTTACAGGAGTCAGTAGAAAAAAGGGACAAGTGAGGTAAATAGATTTGTTCTTAAAGCATCATCATTTGGAAGTTGCCAAAATGTTCACAGGAAGCCTTTTTCCCCACACGAGGAGGGTCAGATCTATTATGGCAAACAGTTGTGATTGACTAGATGCTTGGTATTTTTGTGCTACTAATTCTTCCTGTAACTTGCTGCAAATATTACGTTTGTTTGTTTTCTCGTTTCTGGAGCCCTACTTCCACACAGCTCTGCCTTCAGTGCGTCTGAAGCAAAAATAGGACTGAAACATGTAATCCAATGAAGAAATTGTTTCAGATTACAAATATCTGAATTTATAAATGATAATGGAACTTAAAATATTTTTCTTATGCTGGCTTCAGAAGAAGGTAAATACACACACAAACTTTTGCTGGAAATGGTAGCTACTGGGTAGTGATGTTTTACTGATAACAATTTTTTGCCTCAAGTATTTTAACTTGTCAAACTACTACTGGCAGTAGATTAAAAAAATGTGAAATGGGTTTATCTTTGCAAACTTCTGTAGCAAGTATTTATTTTGCAACCATGGTGCTGAAATTAAACAGCTAGATAGATACATGGTTAGATTCCTGCAACCACAAGACTTTTTTTTTTTTTTAAAGACTCCATGAATGTGTTGCTAAGAAACAAAGTCCTTAGAATATCTATGTCACTCTAACTTATCCTAATTATAAACAAATTTTTTAAATTGCATTTTAAATTATATTTTTAATATTTAACGATTGTCCAATATCACTTCAGATCATCTTGTTTACAGGAGTCAGTAGAAAAAAGGGACAAGTGAGGTAAATAGATTTGTTCTTAAAGCATCATCATTTGGAAGTTGCCAAAATGTTCACAGGAAGCCTTTTTCCCCACACGAGGAGGGTCAGATCTATTATGGCAAACAGTTGTGATTGACTAGATGTTTGGTATTTTTGTGCTACTAATTCTTCCTGTAACTTGCTGCAAATATTACGTTTGTTTGTTTTCTCGTTTCTTATGAATAAGTTGTACTGAGTTAGACTTAACATTTTAGGTTTTGCACAATTGTCAGGCTCTCTGATCAGATCCCTAGGTTTCCACCAATAGATATATTCCTCCATTGCGCTGCCTACCCCTTCTAAACATAGAACCTCTAAAAAGTCATCAGACTACTACATTTCTCCAGAGCTGGATGGGATTCTTTTCCTATGGCATTTCTCTTCTGAAAAAAAAAAAAAGAGAGAGAGATGGAAAACGGAAGACCTTTCTTTTTGGTACCGGAAGGAACGTGGAGAACAGAGCTGGAAACACTCACATCTGTGTTCTGCTGCCCTGCTAGGGTTGGATCCTTTCTGCGGACTCCCTAGCTCAGATCTCAGAAAGGGAAGCCTGCTAATAAGAATTTGTACTCAGCCATAGCATTTAAGTTACTTGAGCCAGAAACTGTGGATCATAGATGTATATTGTATCTATCTGCATAAAAGCAGAGCACCAACTACACTAAGGGTCAGACTGCAAATCTGTTTTAATTTGCCAGACACTATTAAAGTGAAATAAAATAAGAAAAAGTATGAATTACTACTTACCAGGGAAGAACATACAACAGATAATAGAGAAAAACCTGCAACAGTCATTGCTTTTTGCAGCCCTCACAAAAAGAAATTAATTGTGACCTAATTAGTTTAAATAACCAGGAAAGCCTGGAAAAGCCTGAAGAAAGAATGAGTTAATGAATCTGTGAGTTACATTTAAGAATCCTATAACGATAAGCAAGTATAGGTCCTGCTCACCAGCCTGATCTCCTCCCATCAAGGGCATGGGTTCACAAAACAGCTGAGTAAAATTAACAGCTCCTCGGCGAGGGAGGTCTCATAGCCCTTCCCTTTGCTGATGCACTTCCCCCCACGCTTTCTTTGCTTTGCCCTTGCAAAATTTCTGGCACTGCAACATAGAGCAATTGGACTCATTATGCTTGTAAACAGCTACTCCCTCTTTTGCCACACTCATATTTTTTGCCATTTTTGCAGGCTCAGTCAACTCACAGTGCACTCAAATGCCAAAACCAGTGCAAAGGCAGCAGCGGGAGCATGTGGCCAGACGCCTCGTCCTCTCAGCTGGGGTTCAGCCAGCTCGCTCCAAAAGCGCCCCAGCAGCCCAAGAAGCTGAGGTAATGGCAGCCTGGTGAATGTTTTGCTGTAGAGGGGATCGTTTACTTGACAGTCTGAATTGTTGTTTTTACAACAGAAAAAGGTCTCCTTCCAAAGCATTCATCTGGATGTGCTAATGGTCACAGGAAAGCGAGCTGTGATAGAGGTTGTTCCATGTAGAGAATCAAATATGATATTTTCCCCATTGTTTACCCAGCTCCAGTGCCTGAGAGGAGATGCACGATACCTGTCATCACCAGTCCCCATGTTGCTGTATTCAGTGGTAAGGAGCAACCCATCATATAAATAAGTCATTTATATGAGAATAAAAAGCATGTTGTTACTGAACCAACCAATGTAGCACTAATGTGCAATATTTTCCATCCGAGACACACACTCATACTATCTGATGGCCAGTGGGTACTGGAACTCATAATTGGTTTTCCTCCTTGCAGCTGTTCCTCATCACAAAGTAGTAAATTCAGGGTTGTCTCAAGAACACAAAATGCAACTACTCATATTAAATAGCCCCTCTTTTATCTCATCTTTGCAACAGCAATATACTGTCAGTATTTAAGACTTGTTAGTAACCTACATTCAGCAGAAAAACATTGTCTATTCAAGGAGTAA
Source organism: Aptenodytes forsteri (assembly GCF_000699145.1). Taxonomy (NCBI): domain Eukaryota; kingdom Metazoa; phylum Chordata; class Aves; order Sphenisciformes; family Spheniscidae; genus Aptenodytes; species Aptenodytes forsteri. The sequence goes on from NW_008796165.1 coordinate 1,528,880, forward strand.
ATACTCTCCTCAGTATAAAGTATTTAAGACTTGTTAGTAACCTACATTCAGCAGAAAAACATTGTCTATTCAAGGAGTAAATACTCTCCTCAGTATAAAGCAGCTGAATCGAAAGTCATCGTTTGCTGAAATCAAACAGTTTTGCCATTTTTAATGTTGGCAGATCACAGAAGTTTAAATTCAAAAGTGTCTGGGTTTTTTAGGATTCAACAAAAGTCACGACAGGTGTTGTAAATTCCCTTGGGATTTGAACGGTTTTTCCCAGGACCCAAGTGTTGAGGATTAAATCTCATGCCAATCTATGCCGTTAATCAGGGAAGTGCTGTGTTACCTGTAACATCCTGAAGGAGTGTATTGGCAGGCAAGGCACATCTGAAAGGTCCCAACATCTTGTTCTAAAGGATCACCATGGCTACAGAACTGGTATGTATTACTGTTCCTGAAATAACTCCTAACACATCAGACTAAAGTAATAAAAATACTTATATACAAATATCTGAAAATAAACACACAAGGTGGGCACTTTGCCTCAAGAATCAGATCAAAAAGACCTTGAACTTTGCTCTCCATCTTTGTATCTAGGTAACAAACCACAGATATTTGCCTAATCCCCGTGATGAGCAACTTGTTACCGATGCTTTCTTTGATTCAGCAGGTTGATTTAGCCCAGGCTAGGACCTCGGTTTACGATAACATACTTCCTTATATAGCCTGCCATTTCTTAAGATCCCATTTAGATTAAAATATTCTCCCACCCTGAGGATTTCCTCGGTCATTAGTCAGAAATGAGATTCACTTTCTTCCCACCAGAACACTTACTGCCCCTGCCTGCTCTGGAGACACTAATTACTGCCTAGCAGTAAACAGGCAGGTCGTGACTGCTCACGTCGTTAGCCAACCTCTGAAGAGATCATCAGCACATTGCTACGCAGACTGCCCTTTTCTCCCTGCCTGGGCAATAGTCAGATCCTAGTGTGAAGCTGTCCCATTGCGTTTTTTATAATCTCGTATTCCATAAAACAGAATTTGCTAATCATACAACACACCACGTTGCTGGCTCTCCTGTGAGATGAAATGCAGTGATAATCAAATCACTTTCAGTGGTTACAGATCCTTGCGTGGCTGTACCCTGAGCTGCCTCTGCAGGCTACAACATCACTGGACGAGACAAAAAATATTAACAAGCAAAACTCACATTTGTTTCAAGATTCATAGCGTACGTGAAACTAATCAGTCTGTGTAAGACACTGGTAGATATTTGGATAAAAACACTTTAATTCCAAACACCGAACTCTCTCAGCTCCACTTTTATTTGCATTTTCTAGGCATGGATCCTCAGAACTTGACCTTGTCTGCCTTAGACTACCGACTGCACTGGGCTGCTCAGGTGAAAATGAAGTGTACGAACACTGACACCTCCTATCTGAATCCTCACTGTCTTCCTCCCTACCTTCACAACTGATACCACACATGTGAATGGCAGTGGCTGGCTTGAATCCAGTGTGAGGTTTTTTGTCATAAGGAACTGGGGTTGTTTAGCCTGGAGAAGAGGAGGCTCAGGGGAGACCTTCTTGCTCTGAAAGGAGGTTGTAGCGAGGTGGGTGTTGGTCTCTTCTCCCAAGTAACAAGCGATAGGACAGAGGAAATGGCCTCAAGTTGCGCCAGGGGAGGTTTAGATGGATATTAGGAAAAATTTCTTCCCCGAAAGGGTTGTCAAGCATTGGACCAGGCTGCCCAGGGAAGTGGTTGAGTCCCCATCCCTGGAGGTATTTAAAAGAGGTGTAGATGTGGCGCTTAGGGACATGGTTGAGTGGTGGACTTGGCAGTGCTAGGTTAACGGTTGGACTTGATCTTAAAGGTCGTTTCCAACCTAAACGATTCTATGATTCTATGATTATTTTTAACAACTTCAGATCTATTTTGTTACACAAAAATATCAGAACTCAAGATACAGTTTGATAACTTTAATGAGGCTTTGCAATTTACATTCAATATGTATTAGTACACAAAATATAAGAAATCACATATACATATAAACTTTTGTTTGTTTTACAAGTCAACCAGTATGAACTACACAAGCTACATTTATTCACATAACAAAATGGAACACTGATGAGCTTCATTCACCAATCAAATATCTCAACAATCTACGGACCAACATTTTCTTGCAGCTGCTAAAACAACTATCTTCCATAAAGAACAAATAATTTATGTCAACAGATACACTGACATCACATTCTATGAAATGAAAAAGCCAAACTGAGCACTGACTGAACACTTCCAGACTTCAGCAGAACCCACATGACAGCAACAATGTGGAGCTTATACCAGCATCAAATCTGTCCACGGTTTATCAGCTCTGTGACTGAGAAAATAAATCACATACAGATATTCTTCAGGGTAAACGAAGCCATTTATTTCATTATAGGGTTATTTAACCCATTTCTTTTTCAACCTTTTTAAAACAAAAAGGAAATAGTTTTTAAAACAAAAAATTTATATATTTAAACCTTTTGGTTTTTTATTTTCTGACTTAAACTATTCTCACATACAACATGAATTTGTAGTTTGTGAATAGTTTTGGTCCCTCAGACTGTCTTCTTGTTGAATCAGTTTTTAACTACTTTGTCCAAATACACCAACAATTCACTAATGTAGTTATTTGAAGTTAAGTAGGTAAAAATAACATTAGACATTTCTATCTTAAAACAATCCCTCTGCTACAAAGTCTCTGATACTCTCATTTTTGCTTCTGAACAAAGTACAGTCACAAAAAGCAAAGCCTCTTTTAGCAGCATTAAAGGTGAAGGGCCTCCTGTGTAAAGTCCTGGAAACTTTCTGGTTCCTTCAAATATACTGAATGCCCTCAGCTCTTCAGACACAGACCCTGCAAAAAATGAGCGTGCAGTTTGCGTTCACAAACACAACCACGCTCCCAGTGCAGTTCCCTGCAGACGTGCTCATTTGGTCACACACATGTTTCATGAGACACATGTGAAGCAGATGCACCTCATGAACATTTCAGTATATGTATTAGGGGAATGCTTCAAGAAACTTCCTTCAGTTGGGGGGGGGGGATAAAACTACTCTTTTTACAGACTAACCACAGCTTTATGCCTGTTAGTTTCAAGAAAATTTGTTGAAAGGACTAAAAACTCACCAATAGATCTGAAAATGTACCTGTAAGCAAGCTGAGCTGATCTGCTTCTGTGTTCCCACAGGGAACCTCATGTTTTGTCAGTGATTTGAAAGGAACGCTTATACTAATGAAGCTTGCAGCTCTCCCAAAAATTCATGGAACAGTAAATAATTAAGAGGTCAAGTCAATGGACCAAGCAAACTGGATCATTTAATAAGCTGGGCGCAAGCAAAATGTCTTTTATATATCCAACTGGAAAATTCAATGCCTAGAAGCAAAGAATACCCTTATGGAAAGGATGGTGGACTTTACCCTAGGAAGCAGTGACTCTGCAAAGGATTTGGGGGTATCACTGGTAGATAAAATCTACCCCTTTTAAAAATCACCTTGGAGATCACTTTCACACTTGCATGTGTTCTTAAGAAGCTTGCTAAGGTAAAGGATTTGGTGGGGAGTATTATAAGGAACCCTGTTCACTTTAGTACCTGGAAGGGAGAAATACAGGATGATTTATCATTCCACTACCAGTTTTGGAAGGGATGTATTCTAAAGGGAATTAAAACATTCAAGTGCATCTTTTGGAGTAGCAGTATCAACCGGTAAGCAACAAGAGCAAACCACTCACAATTTAAAACAAATGCCAAACCACTGAGCCTTGGAATTCATTTTAAGGTATTGCCCGTGTATAAGTGTTGCCTCCATCATCTCTTCGTACACTGTGTTTAACTTTATTGCCCTGTAGAGCTGAGTGGCTGTAGGTTTACTTGTTTGGAACTTACTGGTGACTCAGATATTGCTGCAACCTTCAAAGAATTCTTGATGGAGCTGAGTTCCCACATGTGTAAGTTTATGATGTGCACACCACAACATCCCCTTGTGATCTTGTACAGGTTTTTAAGTACGGCTTTCCGGAGAAGAATGTACACCCAGGGATCTAAAATCTGATTCCACGTTGCCATTCGGAGAGCGAAAAGTATTGTTTCACAGGTCTCCTTTGAATGACTCTTGTTTATCCCAATTCTGGCCATTGTCACCTGAAAATGGAACATTTTAAAATTATACATCAAAAAAATACACCAAGAGAGCATGTAAATGGTGAAATCGTTTCAACATTATCTCTAATCTTCACAACTTCACAGCATCAATGCATCCCAATTGCAAAGTAAATACTTTCAGGCATGTAACATTTATCATCGTAGAAATCCTCTAATGTTTTACATAGGATGTACACACGTCTCTGCTGAACCTTGAGCAGAGGATGGCAACCAGCCAGAGAATACCCTCCAAAACCAGGGATTGATTTGAGCAAGGAATAAAAACTTATCCAGAATTTGAGCTAACAAAGCATGCCAAGACTGTTCCAGGGATGGATTTTTTTCAAGGCTAGAGGCCACTGGTAGATCAGAACATTTTAATGAAAGGTATTTATTTTTTCACATTTTCCAAATTAAAGTCTGCATAAGGGATAGAGCACCTTGATTTCATCAAGAAGATTCACACATTTTAAGCTGCAACAGAACACAATTTACTGACACCAGAGGGTTTAGAGGTTTCTAAGAAAATTTAAATCATAGTGACAAAGGCCACTGGTACCTCTCCTCTTGCCAATGGAGACACAGAGAGTTTCATTCACCTGTGGAGGTGCTGCATATGGACAGACCTCCACCAGCAACACCACTGCCGGAGCCAAGGGTTTCACATGGGTGGAGGCATTAGTCTTTCAGAATAGCTCTGCAGGACTGCTTCTGGCAGAAGATACCCAAGGGCTACACCAGCCCAGTAAGTTGTGGCTGGCCTCCCCGCTTTGCAGAGCTGAACCTAGGCTTTGAAACACCAGCTCTAGTGAAACACACGCTGCTGGGGCTCCTGCCCTGAAGAGCTCTCCTTTACAAGCTTTCTGCTACTGAGGTTTTGTAACCTGAGTTCCTGTGTGAAGAAAGCCTCACCCTGCAAAGCCAGGAATCTGCCAGAGGACAGTAAATTACCTCTCTCTATTATTAATGTTAAAAGCACATGAAGACTTTTTTGGTAGAAAGATGAAACACTGTAAGGCTTTCAGTTCCAAAGCCTTTAAAGCGATACAGTTATTTAGCTAAGAAATGGGATATTTTACAACTGATGCTATGAGCACACCGATTTATTGGGCGATGAGAGGTAGGGTCAGTCTGTCCGAGTGCAGAGGGTCCTATTTTCACAAAAAGACATTGTAAAAAAAAAAAACCCAAACTAAAAAAGTAATAATGAATGAAGAGAGAAAACTACCGCTCAAGATTCCAGCAAATCTATTTTACTCCTTTTTAAATGCTTCTCTCTATTTCTAGGCCCTATGTATAGCTTGCAGATCACCACATCCGAGTATAAACTTGAGTGGAACAGAGTGAACGCATAAAAGGAGACTGTACTTGCTTCATTAAGCATTGATCAAGCGTTTCTGTATGGACATCTATGGGAGCAGCGAAGAGAGCCCATAGGAACATTCCTAAGGAAGCTGGTAAGACTGGCAGAAGCACAGCTGGGAACTGGTGTGAGGAGGAGGAGGAATGTCTGAGCACCGAGCCAACACAAACACAAGTCAGTTCCCTGAATCTGCTTTTCACCCCACAACCGTTGGGCGCATTCTTCTCTGACATCAGCAGCCCACCCAAACTTGGACAACTCCTTTGGCTTCTGCACGGGATGTTTTCTCAGGACAGTCCTACATTTTATTTATTAGAGGCGCAATACCACAAGCCAAACTCAGGTGGAATACTCCTTACTCATGCAAGTAGGACTGGGCAGCAAATGACAGAGCACAACAAAGCTCATAGACCAATGTCCTTATCTGATATACCGCATGCTTGACTTAATACAGACATACAGCTTCCTAATCTGCTTCTTGATGTACTTAAAAATTCCATTTATTGTTGTTCTCTCGCATACTGCAAAGTTAATAAATGCCAAATCCAATGCAATTTCATGCCTGGAGGAGGAGGCAGTAGATGTTGCCATCTAGGAAAAGTAGCTCCATCCAGATTTTGTAAATCCGTATTATTTTCTCACGTTACCTAGCAAACTTGTGAGATTCCTTTCCATTTAGTAGTAATCACCTCTAAGTGAATCCATTCATTTGCTGTTCAACTTGCTGGCTCAACGTAAAGTACCTCTGTTTTGATTATGGCTTTACATAAAGTAAATCAGGACAACAAGGAAATTTGATACATAATTTTACGGATTCTGATACTTGGAAAAGCTTCATCATTTAAGATATCTCTTCTGAATACTGGACATACAAAAAATAATATATCTGAACTCACAAGTAGCAAGTAGAGCTTATGTACATAGCTAAATGCTTAATCAACTCAGCTGTGAATCCCTCTATTGGAAATAATAAGATAAAATCTACATTATCTACAAATTTTGTTCCATAAAATAAGAATTTTCTAGCCATATTACTTACATTATTTGGTAGTGTTATGCAGACATTAAAAAATGTTTCCTTTCTTGTATCACTAAAACCAACATAAAATGATATCCCAGATTTCTGAAGTTCTGAGAGGCCGAGATTTCCATATAGGCCTGGAGTAAGAGAATCTCCCTCCAACCCCAAGCATGAGCATTTTTATCCCAAAACACTTGTGGCGGAGCAGTGGTAGTGACAGACATGTTACCATCACATTGTCTCTGGGTATGAAGTGAGATAACTTCTCACTCCTCCAAAAAGCCTGCACTGTCCTGGCAGCTCTTCCACATCTTCTGAGAAAACAAGCAAGAAGACTGCAGGCAGCTGAAGCCAACTGCATGCAAAGAGAGGACAGACAGGAGACCATGTCCTGGCTACTGGAGCCTTTCTAAAGTCATCTGATGCTTTCTAGAACAAGACTCTCAACTCCAGCTGAAGAGGGGTAGAATGGAGTGAGGCCAATATAAATTATTATTTTTATCACATTTTCATGGACAATTTTTTAATTTAAATTCTTAAAATACTATTCCAAAGTCAGTTTGAAATCATAAACTATAAAAAGGCCTAATAAGCTACCAGCTGTTTAATTTCATTGACGCAAAACATGCAGACAGTCTGTATTTGCTCTCTAGGTGCGAGAAAGTCGTGTCACCGGCTCAGAAACTGCAACCAGCGCTTCCTGCAGTGCTAAGCTGACTTCTGGGAGCAGGACCTCTTCTGTAGGCACAGAAAGGACACTTCTTCTTATTTGACTAATACTGTTCAATAATTAGTTCAAAGTCAAGAAACCAATTCAAAGACCGACTTTTTTTTTTCCCTTCCCTGTAGGTCCATCAGGTTAGTGTGATGGAGGAATTCTGTCCTCTGTAGCCAGCAATACACAAGTGGGGAAGCGGGAAGAGGCAACGCGATTGCATCATGTCTAGTTGCCTTTGATCTCCACAACTGAATTTAATATTCATGCAGATTCAGCAGTATGACTCAAAAAATTAATCCCCAGCTGGTAAATAATAAACGTAACTCATGACATTTTCTGACATATTTAGAAATGTAAAAATCCAAGTGGCATTTTGCTGAGTTATACAATGTTTGTATGAACACAGCTGTAGTATGTCTCCCTGGTTTGCAAAAAAATGATGTAACCATGTGATACTTTCTTTAGAAAAGTAACTATAAAAGCATGTAACTGTAAAAGTGACTTTTTAAACCAAGGCTGCCTGCTTGCGAGATCTAAAGTTACTCGGACTCATATTAGTCCTTGTTGGTTTAAGGAAAGACCTGAGAATTCAAATTTGTGTCAAGCAAGGACTTGACACAACACCTTAAACTTCTCCATCTTTTTTTTCCAATTTTAGGCTTCGCTAAAACTAAAGCTCACTTTGCAAGATCCAGAAAGTCTGATGGAAAAGTTTTTAAAACATTTTGAAATTGTTGACTTCTACAATTTTGCATCGAGCAGATAGCATCGGAGAATTGCCATTTCCCTTAGGGACAAAGCTCAGTGCAACAAACTGAAAAAAATTGCTCCGAAGCTTCACACCACTCTCCAAATCTAAACAGCATGTCTTTAATTTCCCTTCCAGTTGGATCTCAATTACATGAGAACAACTAATACACTAAATGGCAGTGCTGCTAAGTCACATTCCTGTTAGTACTCAAGGAGAGCCAGTCAAAACAAGAAGCGGACTTTACAGCTAGTTAGGAAATAAGACAAACTGTAATACTAATTTGATGCATTTCAGCACATAGGCTCTAAATCCAGGTTCTATCCTTGACTTCAGGAAACTGGATAAAAACCAGTCACTGAGAGATTGACATGGAAAGCAGAGCAGACAGGCCAATTTTGTTATGTGTAAACAAATATCAGAAATTCTCTTCCTCTGTAGCTCAGCCTTCAGGCTCCATTTTCCTGTGGGAACCTTGCAGACCCTCCCAAACCTCTTCCTCTTCCTTTGGATTTCATTACAAGCAGTTCTGAGAATTTCCATTAATGGCAGAAAGTCCATGGTTTTTTTCAGTATTTGCAGAGTACTTCTATTTTGTCACTGATGCCTATATCGAATCCAGAGGTGCATATCCTCTTCTCCTAAACCACACAGGACTCAAGGCGGTATTCTATGTCCCACTCCGTAGAAACAAAAAATATATAATTATTTTGAATTTCCAGAAGTTTTTGGATCTTCCATTATTCATATGTGCTACAAAGAAGCCGGTCTGCTACAGGCAAGAGCTGATAGAAGATGATACTTTGTAGTACTCTATAAACACAAAATTTAAGAAAAAAATTTGCAGAAGAGGGGGAGAGAGAAATCAAAATGTATCTATCTTCACATTTTATGTACCATTTTATATCTCCTAAGAACAGCCATTAGAAAAGAAACACTGACAGCAAATTGCCTGTATCATTGCTATACAGATATTGCAGTATATAAACCAAGCATTTGTTGCAACAAAGCTGAGTATGCTTCATTTTATTTTTTATGTGATTCTATATAAGCCAGTTTAAAAGCAAGGGCTTCCAAGAAAAATACGTAGCGCACCACTTCTGCCATCAAAATGTTAGTACACACACTGTGCTACTTATGCCACATAATGCTTTTTATGTTATAGATCTGCAACATGTTTTTCCCCTAACATTTTCCTTTCCATTTTTAAAAGAAAAACATGAATCATAGCTTCAACTTTTATACACCAGATGATCATTTGGCCTAGCAAGTAAATTTTAACTGAGCATAGTGATTTTATAAATGTGTATTTAAAAAGGAATTGGAGAAGACAAAATGCATTAGCAAGTTTTCTTCCACATTAAAGTCCAGAGGATACTTTTAAGGGGATACGTAATACTTCCATGCGTAAAATTTTTCAGGATCAGCTCTTGACAAGTGGCAGCAAAATAAGGGAGTCCCCTTTTCTCCCATGTACACTTCTGTGAAAAAATAATAATGCCGCTAAAAATTAACAATGGATCCACTGGCTCACTATTCACTTGGGGAAAAATCTCTGTCTACCTCCCGAAATCAAGTTCTAGACCAAAACAGGTAAATCAAGCATGGTAACTACTGCCTGCCATGATATGCATCCTTAAACATGCAAGTTTACTTATCCTGTTAAAGGCAGCTAGTCTGAGAAAGACCTTTCTCCTATCGGGGTCGCAGTCTCTCTCGGGAAACACAGAACCCAAATGAGAAACAGACAGAAAAGATTTGGATGACCAGAGGTAGCTGAGGTTGCAAAAACATTTTGTAGAAGCTTATTTAGCCATCACGTGCTCCATATTTACCCCCCTTAAAATGGAGCTGCATAAACCTTTTGGAGGTATTGTAAAGCTAAAGGCACTCAGAGGTCAGAGGTGTTCCCAAAGCACTACTGGCTGTGATAAAAGTCAAAAAAGTATGAAGAAAACAGGAAACACAACATTTTGCATGAAGTCAATGAAAATAGTTTCTAATATTCCTTCTCAGACACAGTGGATTCTGTGATCAGGCAATTTCTCACCGGCCAATGATACCGCTTCATGAACATGGTACTGTTCAGGATACACGTGCCTCTTCTCACGTTGGCAAGGCCAAAGCCTTGAAACGGTATGTCCGAGCACCCCTCTGAATTGGTAGGGCAGATCTCACATCAACTGAACGCCAAAGAAAAGACTGCAGTATAGCAGCATATATGAGACGCTGCAGCCATGACGTTAAAGTAAGGCTGTGCGGGTGTTTCCCACCCAGCAGCTCAGCTCTGTCTGACCTTGCTGTATGATCCCTCCTCGCTGAGGCCGTTCAGTTCTTCTGAGCTTTCTGCTCTCCTCATGCAGGCTCAGGTCTGCAGAGGACTCACAGTCTATTGCACTCCATTACTGTGCCATTAGAGGCAAGTGTGACATTTTCACCATCTGTGTTTTTACAGCTTGATGCAAAGTATTTATGGATGGCAATACACTTTCTGAACAAACATTTGGAAACATCATTTGAAATGAGGTTTTTATATATGCAAGAATTTGTCAAAATTACTGAAAAAAAATGTAAAATGCCACAACTTTATACTCACTATTCATATTTTATTAACTGCCTTTGGCATTATCATGCTCTATATAAGGCAGTAATGCAATTATGAAGTAAGCCTCATAAACAGAAGGATATTTTTGTGTGCATAAACTCGCAAACATTAACTGAAAGCGAAGCTTTTCTTTTCTGTCAACTTTCCCCTTAGACACTACCTATTTGCATCTGTTTTGCAGTAACATAAATTCAGGTTGGGCTTGAATGAAGCACTCCAGGTCACCTCTCTTTGTTTCTCCAAAAGAATCCAGATATTTCTATCTTGGATTGACAGCCCTTTTTCCTTCTTTCCTATCCTCCCCCTCAAAATTAGAAATACTTTGGTTCAACTAGCTGGCAATGTAATTCCTCTCACAGCTTAATTGATTAACTCACTTGAAAGCAAAGCAGAATGGATATGGATAAAGAAGATTTTAGCATTGAAAACAGTAGATGACTCGCTTCAAAATGAAAAGACATAGTGTCCGTACCAAAGTCAAATAAACAACCTGTTTCCTGAGCTACATGTTTTAAAGTCACAAGAAAGCCTGCTTCCATAGAGCGAGGAATGTATTGCTGCCTAACAACAAGGCCTATAACAAAAACCTCTTGTACAAAAAAATTAATTTTACAGATAAAATTAAAATATTCTTTATCCAGCAATGCTGAGAGAAACTTTACAGGACAACTGCTAGACCTCTTGGGACCAGAAAACAATAGAGTATTTCTAATACTGCATAATAAGGACCATCCTGAGAAACACAAACAAAACAAATAAGTAAGTATTTAGGGATGTAAAGACTATACATATTCAGGATCCATTTATTCTTCCCTTAGGGTCAGTCGGGTAAAGCGTCAAACCCTGGAAATGGCCTATTACTTCTCTTTTATTGCTTTGCCTTTTCAGGTTTTCACACTCATTTGGAAAACAATCACATTTTTATTGGTTAAATAAATATTCTCATTGATTTAAGAGCAACAGAACTTCTCTCACTAATACCCTACAAATACCCAAAGAAAGAATCACAAATAACACATAATACTGGGGAGGAAGAGAACCGTCTGAATACAGAAAAAAAGAAACAATATACAGACAACCCGGAGGAAAAAGGAGCTGCAAAGGTCCATAATTATAGAATTAATTCAGCATTTAATTACTGTTATGCACAGGATCAAATCAACAGCTTAGAAGTGAACTGTCTTTTCAAACATCACCACGTTCATGCTGCTTCATTACTGAAGTCATCCTCCACTGTATTTACATGTCTGAGGAGAGAGACAATATAGATTCAGCAACCAGAGGCAAATCTTCCACTTACGTCTTTGAGAGCAAGAAAATGTTCTTCTATAGGGAATGCAGGATCTGCCAGTTCTTACCTGGCCATTTTTTTAATTATCTCAGATTTGTTACTTTTGTTTAAGAAGCCAAGAATTAGGCTGAATTCTCTAAGGGTTCCTTGGAGAGGTCACTCCCTGATTTCAGAGGAATGGCACATACATGCAGGCTTTCAGGGCAAATACCACTGAACCCAGAGATATCCATACATATTAGAAGTGTTAAAAGAAGGGAGAAGAATTTCACAGTGAGTTAGTCATGCTATATAGTGTCCTTTTCACCTCTTCCAGAATCCAGGAATGCAGATGGCTTTGATGTGTGACCGAGCCTGCAAGACCTCAAGTTAACAACAGGTCTAAAAAAGTAAAGAATCTACTCTATTGTCTATCAATGGAGTCAGACCTTCAGTTTAATAGTCTGAGAAATTACGGCATTTATTACATGGATGTAGGGGGAAAAAGAAGAAAAGAAAAAACTGTTAATTTGTAATTATATTTACATATGTTTATGTTTACCATGTATGCAACATACACAGTGGAGGAAAATGAGATCTTTTTAAAGATGGACTGGAGTACTAGTTACCTAATGACTTGGTGCTATCTGATTTGCAGGATTTGCACATCTGGCTGGAGGCAAAGGAAGATGAGATGTGTTCCTTTCATGTTATTTTAAAAAAAATCACTTTTGTTAAAGTGACTTATTCTATATATCATTCTGGAGAAGTACACTAAAAAGCTATGAATGAAAATATCAGGGCTAATGAATTTATTTACCAAGATGGAATATATAATTTGCATTTCTTTTTCTTTAATATTGGCAAATAAATTAAAAGGCACTGCTGTGCAGCTGGACCATCTTTTAGGTGGAGGAGGAAAGAGAAAAATCAAATCTCCATTTAAGAGTGATTTATTTCTCACTACTTCTGCAAACCCACGCTCCTGGTAAAAAGTGGATTCAATTTTATTTCCAACTCACTAATGAACTGTAAATCCTAAAACAAATTGCTGTCACTCACATGGATCCTCACATCCTTCCTGCTTCACCTTCTGTTTTAACACCTTTCCATGCAGTGAGGCAGAGGGGAATGCAGCTGGCCACATCCCCGCCAGCGCAGTCTTCCTCCCCACATCCTCACCTCCTGATGTTGGTCATTACATGGGTGACGCGGTTGCTCACAGGCAGACTCACCACATCCTTTACATCCTCCCTCACTCCCATAACTGTGGGGTGGCCGTGCAGCCCATGCACGGCCAGCTTACGCAGGGTTCAAGCCACCTGAGGCAGCTGGCAGCACACGGGTCTGAGACAGCAAGTAGGGGACCAGCTGGAGATCGGTCATTAACTTCCATTTCTCCAATGACAAAGTAATCTTTGGTTTCTGCAAGTTTAGTATTGAGGCCTAATTTTCTTTAAAAAAAACCTCAGTTCAGGACATCCCTTACACAAAGGCCCATCTTCAGGCTTCTTCGGGAAATCATGCAGAAACACAACTCCGCTGCCATTCACACCCACACTTCGGCACGCATCTCTGAGTAAGGTCTTCACACGGATCATTAAAAAGAGTTGCTAAGAAAGAGCTTATGAGGTGCTCTCCACTCTCTGCTCTGTCTGCAGCAGGTAAGAGCAATCCTTCAGCAAGAGACAGTATATTACCTACAACGCGGCTCAGGTTCATTCAACGCCTCAGCTATTTCGCCTCATCCAACATGAGAATGAATCCGAAAGAATGAATCGCAATTACTAAAACTTCACTGTAACTCCTGGTGTAAACCCTTTCTGCAACGTTCTGCTACCTGACCGTTACTATTCCTAAAAGCACATACGCAGAACTCATGATGGGATCGTGCTCCTGTTCTGCTAGGCACTGTGCACGCACACAGTAAACAGGCACCTTCCTTCCTCGGGGAGCTTGTAACCCGAACTGCAGTTCAGCAATTTCTGACTATTTTAATGCCAAATCTAAGCCTTAAAAGCACGTGAGGTAAGAATTATTGCTCTGTTTTAAATCTAAACAGCATATTTCCCAGAAGAGGATCCAAATAATGCACGCTCTCAGACATGAACTGATTCTACACTGCTATTGAGACAAGTAACTTCTGCTAGAAAGCATTTATAATCACCATGCAAAACTTAAGATTGTGAACTAACACCGTACCAACATAATAAACATCTCACAGAATATATGAATGTATATCACACACTGATGTCTGTCATGTTAAACCTGGTGAGGATGGAGCAGTTTCTGGAGCTGTTCCATGTGAGCGTATTTGTCCCAGACTTTTCAGCAACAAGTTTACCATTTAAAGACTTTAGACAGTCAGGAAAAAGAGCTTTCCTAAAATAACCATCCAAAAATGGTTATGCCATGTATGGCATTTTCCAAAAATGGCTATGCCGTGTATGATATTTTCAAGCAAGAAAGGCCTGAATAAGTGTAATATCTAGGAAATAGGAAGAATCCACTTTTATCAAACAAAATTGGAATGTGTATCACATTGACTTACTTTTTTATAGCAGGCACAGAATCGAAAAACTTTACCAACTGAATAAATAAGGGGAGGTTGTGAATGGAAATTTATATGGCTGAAGATTTCAGAATATGATTTTTTGAGATGGCATCTTCAAAATGGAAAAAAATCAAAATTTTCTGTGAAAGTCACTGACATCTATTTGGAATTAAATACTGATTTTCAATGTATAGATCTTTATGGTCTAATTCTGTACATATAAATGTAAAAAGCAAGCAGCAAGCAATTTTGAAAGAAAAATAGGACCACGTTGTTTTGAAAATGCAATGTTCTCACATGACTGGAAACCTGCCTTCCCTACTTTTTCTCTCCAAAACCAACCTCATTGCATTCTGATGGCACTGCATTTTCAGAAAAAGGCTTTATGTAAGTTTTTCCAAACAGCACAAGTAAACATAGATAACAGAAACTATAATTATGCCTCTCCAAAAGCCTCTGATAAAGGACAGTCTGTCAATCTCAGCTCTTCTTCCTTCCCTGGTTCATACCATTACTGCAGGACAATACGCCAACCACTATCCATTTCTTCTCCAGAACTTCTTTCCTGTTGAGAGAGTATCTCAGCTGCTCAACTCCCTGACTTCTGTGAGAGGGAGGTAAACACTTGAATTACAAATATAGCCACAATTAATATAGAGTTTCTAAACACTCTATGATAAGCGTGGGCCAGGGCGTAGTTTAAAAACATTTTTTTTTTAATTATTCGTATTTCTCAGATATGATAAACTACGCCCTGGCCCACGCTTAAAAACATTTTTTTTTTAATTATTCGTATTTCTCAGAAAGGCTAAGGCCCGTAAGATCTCTACAAACTGTAAAAGATGAAAATAGGAACAGACCAATTCTGAACACTGAAACAGTACCTTTGAAATTCAGTATCATTTTAGGTGGGTATACTCTAAAATGATGCTCATTCCATTTCTCATCTAACCTGGTGGAAATTTGCCAGCTGTGCCTCTTAAGAATCCAAAATAAAAGGAAGATCTCTACAACCAACACTAATAAAAGGCATGAACATCTTATCCAAGGGTTTCTAGTATCATAGAAACACATCTGAATAGGTGGATTGAATTTTTAAATGCATTGTGTTAAGCTTTGTTATTCTCTCTCTGCAAAAACCTACAATTTCTTTCCATGGAGTATTTTCATGACGACATACAAAAGCACGCTCGAATTGTCTGAGTTGCTGCTTAAACCTTATTCCACAGGAAACTAAGCTAAAAAGACACTTCTGTCTTGAGACTAACAAAAACTTCATCAAAATGAGTGTTCTCTTTCATCTTAACTCCTAAAATCAGCACTTTATTCCAAAGCATCTTTTGGGCCATAATATTAGGAACGACACTAACATTTCAGTGATTTAATCTTGCGTATCAGAAGCTCATTCAGAGGAACTCAAGCAGGAATAGTAATTGAATTTGCACAGTGTTAAAGGATGTATTGAGAAACTCAGCAAGCAATTAAAAGGCCATGATATGAGGGAGAGCGAGAACCCTTTTTCTAGTGTAGCTTGAAAGACAAGGAAACCGATATGAGACTTTTTTCTTTCCAGAGGAACTCGGGGAGCTTTTTATTCAGTCAAACAGCCGCTCTTGATCTGACCTCTTCTGACACAGCAAGGCCTAGAAGAGAATTAACACCCTACCATTGACAATAACCGTTATGGTATTGATGCTTCAGACTATAGATAAATAGGCGTATCTAGCAGGCCTTCTGCTAGAAAAAAGCTTTTTTCTTTTCCCTGTGAAACTGGTTCATTTATTAAAACCGTTGTGGCAGAAGTGGGCTCCTGAGGTGGGCTTGCACCCAGCCCAAGAGATGCACTGACAACGTCCAGTGGGTATTCCTGTGGAGGTCCTGCAGCAGGTCACCTCTCCTGTGCCCATCAGCATGCTGCAGTAGTGTAGCCCAGACCCACCTCGAACCACATCTTCTTTACGCTGACAGCATGTCCTGTCTTTGTATGGTGTCAACAGACAACCGTTCAAGCAAAACATGACAAGAATTCAATGACAAAAGCCAGCACAAACATAGTAATTATCACTGATTATCTTCTTAAAAATCTGAATCTTGAAAAAGACAGACAAAGTGTGTTTTTCCCCTGTGAAAGTAACTTCTATAACGGCATTCAAAGCTGCAAGGTTAGCTAAACATGTTTAAGAGTATCTCCCTCACTCTTCAGAAACGGATGACTGGAAATTGAAAGTCTAATTTATTCTTTTTCAAAAGAAAAGATCACTCTCCTTGTTGACAGTGCCTGTGCAGGCACAACGAGCTCACGGAGGCTGCAGCTTTGACGAACAACGTGTTTTGCCAGTGGCTCTGTAAGAGAATACACTTCTGCAGAGCAGCCACTCACGAGCTCTGGGGTGGCTGTACTGTACATGGCGACAAGGGCCTCACCGGCAAAGTGTGGACCTGCTTCTTGGGACATCTTGTCTCTGCTTCTCCTCAGCTGCGTTTTTCAATTATGAAAATCACCAGCCAGAGAGCGCAACAGAAGGGACAAATTTTTAAGTAACTATTTTGTTGTAGGGACAATACAACCAGCAATTTTTGAAGGCATACAAACAACATTAATAAAGCAATGAGCTCGTATAAATGATGCCCATTGCACATATAAGCATAAGGTAGTATAACAGAAATTTAAACTGCCAGCTTGTTAAAGAATACAGAAAACAGGAATGGAGGAAGATGCTTCAAGGGTAACAGGGGTTCCTGGCAAAGCGTCACTGTGCAAGTATATACATGACTACACATACAAAAATACTAAAATGAGATGCACAGAGGACTGCCTTGTACAACAAAGTACCTTATACCGTATGCAACCACATGGCCTAGAATCTAGTTAGTGTAAAACCTGCAACCCACTGACCTCCTTCAGCACATACCAACCAGGAGCCTGTCTCAGCACCCGAAATACCTGGTGGAGCAACCAGGGTGGGGTGGGCTGGGGTAAGGGTATTCCACCAAGAGCATCCCTGTTAGCGCAGCACTGCCCTTCTCGCCTCCTCCGGCAGCATATTCATTGAAAGAACCACTCAGACCAGCTCCGGCAGCTTCTAGGTCGGAGTGATTCAGCAAATAGTAAGCTAAATGCAGCCCTAGATGCACGAAAACCAACCATCAAGCCTCGCTGCATGAGACAATCTGAGGACAAGAAGAAGTCAGAGCGAGTTCAGAGAGACACAATCAGCATAGCAAATTGGAAAGGGAAGAGATGACATAAGAAGAGACTGCTAGAAATTAATCTAGGTGGTAAAAAAAGCAACGGAATAAGAGCTGATTTAATCATATGAAATAAATAGCTGAGATATTTAAAAAAAAAACCAGAAGGAGCAGCTATTTTCTGCATTAGAGGCGAGGTAAAACTAGAATGAAAGTAATCAGATAATTGCATGGAAAAAGATCTTAGCAAGAATAATTTAAATGTAAAAGTATTTTTCTCAGTCTAAGACTGTGTTCCACACATGAAAAAGATTATACATTTCTCCATATCATAATTTGTTCCTGTAGATAAATTCACTCTGAAATAAACCCCTCCTGCCCATAATTACATGCAGTTCATTTTGCTACTCCAAAAACAAAATTTGAAATGTTTTTATCCCTTGAGCCCCACAGAATTTGATGTACTGAAGTCAAAATCTGCTCATACGAACACAGCTCCAAAAACAAGCTGTTTCATGAGAGGCCAGACATCAAGTCACAGCCAAAAAACAGCTTTATATAACAATCTATTTCATCAGAGATGCTTGTCACAAAATGCTCCAGCCCAACTATTTGCTTTGGGAATCCAACCCCTAGGGACCAAATTTATCCAACAAAATTCACATATCCCTAGCAAAGGGCTAAGATTCTAGCAAGGGTGAAAAAAGATTACTTACTATGCAGAGAAGTTGATGTTAACTATCTTCGGAACATATTTGCCTGGAATTACCCATCACAAAGCAAAATTATTTGGACCCAGAACACATATGCCTCTGCAAATCATTGACTACATAGATTATTGGAAAACTCATGAATTTCACTTGTTCCTTTTTTTGTGATTTCCCTCCCGCTCTCAACTCCTCAAAAGGAGATAAATGTTCCCCCACAAGGGAAGAAGCAGCGAGCACCCCTCATTCTGGTACTCCATTAAGGAAAGATTCCCACACAGTGGCAGAAAACTTGAAAAAGCTGCTCATTTTTGAGGAACAAATGAGATGGAGCTTCAGGAAAGAAATCAGAAGGAAGAAGTGAGAAGGAAGTCCCTGTCCAACAGCCCCAAGCAGAGCTCCACATGAGCCATGCCATGGGCTCTGCTCCTGAAAAACGCTCCAGATCTCCAGGAGTCTTAAAATAGAGGTGGTGATTGACTATAGCATTATATATTATTATATATAACATTAAATGTTAGATATAGATACATACAGATATAAAAAGGCACCAAAACAAGTTCACTACCACTGAGCAGG
Organism: Aptenodytes forsteri; assembly: GCF_000699145.1. Taxonomy (NCBI): domain Eukaryota; kingdom Metazoa; phylum Chordata; class Aves; order Sphenisciformes; family Spheniscidae; genus Aptenodytes; species Aptenodytes forsteri. The sequence continues at coordinate 1,547,807 of NW_008796165.1, forward strand.
TACAGAAGTCAAGTTCAGTTCCACACCAGACACCATAAAGGACAATCCAGGGTCTTGTGCCTTTACTTTCATCTAAAAGTGATTTTAGCACAGGACAGTGACTGAATATATAACTCCACTTGGAAAAAAAAAAATTAAAATCTAATAGTGATGATAAAACCTGCAGATAAAATCTGCAGTTGGATTACAGTATTGGATAGACTTGATTTTAGTAGCCATGCACATATGACAATCGACGTAACACCAGATGATTAAAAGCAGAAGAAAAATAAACAAAGCAAACCCCCCATCAGATGGTGAATCACACCAAACAAATCTAAACTCTTGTATCTACAAACCACATGTGGCATAAACTGCATCGCCTTCCTACGCTTTCTATTCCAAAGGTTGGTTTGGTTTATAATTGCTTCAGTTTATATAGAGGCAATTCACTCTCACATAACGTTTTATTCTGTATACTCCTTGAGGATAGAGAACATGGGTAAAATTCGCAATTCAAGGATTGACACTGACTTCTAGATTTTGCTTTGAGAAAAAATTTAAAAAGCAAATGAATGCAAAACAAGCATGTATTTAGCTACTTTGCCAAATAATTTCACCTATGAACACCTGCTCATATTTATTTCAAGAAATACATATTTTGGTATATGCTGATTAAATTACAGAATCTAAACAATTCATTTCACAAATTAAAAGCCCTGAGAGGTTTCAGATAAATCAGACAAGTAGATTTGGATCAGCAATTCTTCGTAAATCATACGCTTTGATAAACCCTGGATCTCTTTACTGTAGCACTTTAGCAGTACATTCCTGGCAAAGCTTTATTACACTGAATCTATATGCTCCACTGCAGTCCAATAAAGCTTGCTAAATTAACACTGCACTTATAATGCTGTTTGTATTCAGTGAATACAATGCTATCAAAACAAAGAGTTGGTAATTCAGAGAATTAACTTTGATGACAACTCAACAATCCTAACAGCTAAGAAAGGTAGTATCTACCAAGGACCCCGTCCTTCACATTTTCCAGACTATTGAAGTCTCTGGCTAAAACACTAATTGTTCACTTCCTTGCAACTTTGTTTCAAGAACTAAATCCTACCTTCACTAACTTTTTTTTTTAACTTCTTGTTTCTAACATAAATTTGTCCATATTGCAGAACTGTCTTCCATACTGCCAGGCTAATTTTGGTGGTAGCTTGGCTCATCTCATTTCAAAAGAGATCCAGAAGCAAAGCGTCGCGAGCCCGGAACACACAGAGAGCACCGGCAGATTTGCCACCCAATGAACCAGAATTGCTTATGTATCACCTCCCTCTGCAACACAGTCCCCAAAACTACCAAGAACAAAATTAAGCAAGAAGTCATTGACTGCTCTATAGCACCAGCTGATGAAAACACCAAACTCTGAAAAGGCTCTGGAAAAAAATTTGCTGCTGGAATAATAATTCATTGTCAACTACAACTTAGATGAAATTAAATACTTTAACAAAAGTAGTGTTGTGATTTCATTGAAGATTGTCAAGATTTTAAAGATTATGTTTTTATAATTAATAAAAATTGAAAGGCATAACAAAATTACCAACACTGAAAAAACAACCACAGTAGTTGCAACGTAGTGTTCCTTCATATGTTGAATAAATGAAGTATCCCCTTTTGCATTAAAAAAGTCTATAGCTCTTTTGATATCCAAGGGCTTTTTAAAAATCAAATTAATGCCAACCTTTAAGGACAGTTATTTTATCTGAAAATAAACGTCACCAGAGGATAATGTACTGTTTTTTCATGATAAGTAAAGCCATCATTTGAGTTGCTTTTCTTGAAAACCACTCTGTGGCTTGCGCCAGGCAAATTTCAGGAGGTGTCTGGAAGTAGGTTCACTACAAGAGCTTGCTGTACTGTTCTGACAACTTTGTTTATGCTCTATACACCATAACCGGGACACTGACAAAAGCCAACATGAATTTAAACTATGCTGTAGAGCAAGTCTAGAAAAATCAGTAGAGAAGGAGGGGAAAATTCTGTGTGTGTTGAACAAAAATGAAAGAGTTTTTGTGCATTTCAGTGATGCAGAAACATCCAAACTCTCTCCCTGAAGTCTGCGATACTGGATTAATTAAATGCTACCTGCCAGATATACCCAACTGCTGCAGCTAGGCTAATATCAGTATCTAATTCAGAACTAGTTCAGGTAACTCCATGCTATACCATAGGCAGTGAGTAGATGAGATGTAGCTGGATCTGATTCAGATCTCAGATTTAAATTTCTGTATTTGTAAGCTCAAACCAAAATTGCTCCTCATTCACATTACTGGAAAACTACGGGACCTTGTTTCTAGGAAACAAATTAAGATTTCATATTACTTGTGACTTAACCTCTCTCACCCCAGTAAAAAAATAAATTTTCTTCAGTCAGGTTTACTGCAGTAAAAAGAGTCACAGTTAATATCAGCTTTATAATGTCATCATACAACAGGAGCCGTCAAATTCTTTCCCGCTTTCTCTGACCCTGCTAGAGCACACACTAACATGAGCAACACTTACTGCTCTGGAAGAGTCACAGCAGTTACCAGCAAGCAGTCCTAAGTCACAGCCGGGACAGCTGAGAAAGTGCACTGACTGCACAGAGCAGCTTTGCTAGTCATCTGTCCGGATTACAAACCCAGTTTGGTCAGGTCTAAACCAAATTTTTATTTTAACCCACTGCCAACCACTGGTTTTTAACATGACTCTAAAGCAAAGCCCTTAATACCTTGCTAATGGAGTAGAGGATTTTTACATTCTTAACTGTTATCTTCCGTAACACAGTTCAGAAGTGGCAGCAAACCATAATAATAACAACGAACAGACTACCATAAATAAAAAATGATATGAACCACAGTACAGACTAAACAGACTTGCCACTCCAAGATTGCACTGAATTTTTGGACAAGCTCAATATTTGCTCTGATTTATTCTAGCCACCATTCTGCTACCACTGTCTGCTTCACAGCACTGGAAATAAAGTCCTCACACTCCCTATACATTTTGCTTACTCAATCTATTTTGCTTATGATCAGAAGTGGAAAGTAATTACCATTTTTGTTATAGATGCACAGGTACATACATTATGGGCAACATGCCGTAAAATTAATACCTTGAAGAGTGAATGGAGTTGTTACCACAGCTAAAGCGCTTTAAAACCTGGAAATAAAAAAGTATAACTTTTATACAGTGATGTGCATTAAAAATTGGCAAACACATTAGGCTCTTACCAGGAATGGACTCCAGCAAATGCAAGAAACACACATTATAGCCAAGAGCTGAATGATCATTTCAAAATGATGAGATCTGCCTTGTCTTTGTTGACTTTTAAATTTGACTCTTAAGAGGGTAATTCCTGTGACAGCATTGCACAAGAATGAAATAGCAAGGGCCAGTAACCCAAGGCAAGAAAAAAGTAAGAGATAAAATCTGTCTTCCCAGTCCTCAACATGTTCTGTTTTATAGAAGCACCAGGTCCTCGATGCTTGAATTTGATAGGCTCTAAACCTAAGAATAGGCAGCAAAGCTATAATAACAGCAAACAGACATACCATAGTCAACATCATTTTCACATGTTTAGAAGTCATTTTTGTAGAGTGAAATATTGGCTTAGTGACTCCAATGCACCGTTCAACAGCCATCACACTGCCCAGGAAGAGCGGGCACAAACCAAAGAAAACCATGCAGATGCCAAAAACACTGCAAAGAATGTTGGACTGGTTGAATCGAATCCAGTCTTTATCCGATGCATACACAAACACTGCAATGGCTCCGTTGATGAGGTGGCCAAAGAGATCTGTGACGACCAAACCACTAGCAAGAAGCAGAAAGGAGGCTTTCGATTTCTGTCTAAATCTCTGATACGCCTTCATGAGAATTGCTATTGCAAGACTGTTGGACAAAATTCCCACCGTCATGAAGATTATCGAAAAGAAAACTGAAATCTTCTTCTCCGTGTGGCAGGTTGTGTTTTTCAAGACTCCAAATCCAGCTAGCCCTGGTGATTTTGAACTGTTCATGGTTAGGAAAGGAGAGGCAGCCCTCAAAACATTTCAGCAGTCTTGCAATCAAAAGGCATCTGCAATATTAAAAACAAATAAACACACACTGTAAGAGGCATACCACTGTTCAAATGACATTTGAAGCAGAAATTCTATAATACTAGTCTGTGGTACAAATCTAATTTTCTGGTTTTCTGAGTGATATGATATGGCATCATATTTTAAGCGCATCAGTCACAGGATAAAACAATTACCTGCATGCATTAGACAATGCAGATATAGCATACAGTATCTTTATAGTCTCTGCACATAGAAGATATACAGATAATGTATAAAATGCTCCTGTACACATAACCAGAGAAACCATACAAAACATTCTGGTGGTTAAACTATGATATATATACACAAATGTTTTTGCAAGATACTCCTAGAATGAAAGTATTTATCAGCCCAACCACAGTCAGAAGTGAAATACTCAAACTGGAATGTTTTGAGAAGATAATCACACTCCATTTTTCTTCTCACTGCTAAGCATTTATTTTCAAAACAATGTCCTAACATCTTCCAAGTAATTCTCCTCTCACAATTCAACGTTTTAAAGCTTTTAACGTAACCAACACTGAAGTCTCCAACTCCGTAGCTCCCTCACTGAAGTACAAACTTGTATTTTAGCGGCCCCTTACTCAGAGGCCAATTCTGCAAGTTACTTTACACTTTATCTCCCATCTCTACTCTCAAGACATTCCTGCCGGCAAAAAACTTCCCGTGCAGAAGAGCGATCAGGCTTTAATAACGCACAACACAAAGAGGCGGTGCAGCCCCTCCGTTACCGAGCTAGATCAGAAACCGGGCATGCCGGAGCCAAAGGTGCTTCTAGCATTCCGAACTGCTAAACGGGAGCGCAGCCGGCAAACTCCTCAGCGGGAGCACCTTCCCTTCCCTTCCCACCTCCCCACGGCGCGGCGGCCGC
>NW_008796165.1:1553426-1560456 GCF_000699145.1 Aptenodytes forsteri
CAGCCCCGGGGGCGCCCGGCTCTGTCCCAAGGAGGTGGAAACCCTGAGCTCAGGCCTTCCCCCGCCGCGGGAGCAGGGAGAGGTGCAGGGAGCTCGTCCCTCGCACACCAGCGCGGAGCCTCCTGCCTTGCCGTGCCGGGGTGCAGAGAGAGGTCTCCGGCAAGGAGGGCCAGGCTGCCTTGTCACATCACAGCGCCAGGCGACAAGGCCACCCCAGCCAGGCAGGGTGAGTTCTTGCCCACGGTGCTGCAGCCGCGGCGGTAGCAGCTCATGGAGCAACCAGGAGACCACATCTGTCCTCAGCCACAGCCTCGTCCCTTCACTTTCCACACACTTCTGCCCAACCACCCTCTTCACCAGCGCGCAGGGAGCTCGGGAAGGGGTAGCCCCCAGCCTGCCAGGGGATGCAGCTGTGCACATCACTAGACACACACCCGTTGCACCTACCGGATCTTGTGGAGCTGACGGTGCTCCTTGGACCGTTTCTCCACTGGAGTGATATAACAGGAACGTGGCCAGACAAGGAGTTAATGATACTACGGATAGGGCTGGAGACCCAAAGGTTCTTAGTTTCCCATCATGTACTCAGGCTGTTACAACTTGAAGCTACAGATAACTTTTAAGTTCTCTCATCCATCAATGTCCAGGACTACCAAACAGGCTTCAGTGGGAATTTTTATTAAAAACTCTTAGTACAGAAATAAGCCAAAATATAAAATCAAGGTCAAAATATAAAATTGAACTGTAAAATATTACAGAATTTGTCAGGGGCAAGAATGATGGAGAACTTGTATTTGTTTCCATTGAGACACAGCCTTGAGTTGTACTACTCCTAGCTCCACAAGGCAATTATTTAAAAAGTAAAATTCTCAAACATGTTACAGTTTTCGCTTACCTTCATGTCTTGAATACTATGGATACAATTTGCCTCTCCCTAATCCACCAGTGAGGTAATACAGGCCAGCTAAATCCATTCTTTCAAATAGTATCTCAAGTCACATACATAAACAGTTAAAAGCACCGTGCGATGGCCTTCTTCCTGAAAATGCTTGTCAGGTTTTGGCATCTTACCATACAACAAGCAAAAACGGTCAATTTGATCTGATTGGGACCTATAAATTCCCAGAAATTCTTTTTTTAAGACAACAATAAAATATAAAACCCTCTCAAAATACATTATTGCCCATTAAAGTTCAGAGGAAAAGTTTATTTTACGTTTCCCTGCCCAGAAATAAATGGAGATGGAGATCTCAAACTACAAACAGCTTGCACCGTGCCCTTCTTTCCTAGCCAGATTTCTTCACCCACCCCTCCTGAAATGGGAGGCAATTCTGTTTGAAAAGAAGCAATGAAGTTGGTACTTCAAGACCCTGCAGTCTGGGAGGTAGAAGCTAAAACACCATTATCAGGTAGATCGAGCCAAAGAACAGAAAAACCTCAAGACAGATGTTTCAGTGTGCTTGTAAAAATGTGGTCAGAGTAAGGAAGGAAAACGCAGGCTTGTAGAGTGCATCCTGAGAAAAGCAGTGGTCTGCCGAAAGGAGGGAGAGTGACATTTCAATTGCTGGAGAGATGGGGAAAGGAAAGCAAGAAATAGTGTTAGGAAAGTAAATATATAAACTTCCATCACTCTTTTCAGACAACAGGCACAGAAGAGTGCTCCTGCACCTGTACAGCTTGAAGAGCACAAAGTGCCACATCACAGTTTTGTACTGTTAGCAAAGCAGCAGGGACATTAAGCATCGACATAAGCAGGACAGATATGTCTGCAGCTCAGCCCTGTACACATATTTGTGCTCCTGATACAAGAATAACTGAAATAATGGCTTCTCTGGAATGGGGTGATTTTGTGGGGCTATGGCTAAGTAGGATGGTGACTTCAGAAGGTGTTGGAGGAGTGAAAACTGGCAATGACACCAGCAGAACTAAGTTTTTCATCCTGACTGATGGTCAGCTCTTTTCATTTCCTATTACTAATGAAAACAGGAGTGACCAAAATTGTCCCCTCACAGCCTCTGCTGTGGGTCCTGGCTGGGGAGCCACTGCTTTCTCAGGGGGGAGCAGTCTCTTCACAGGTCGTACACCTGAGCTGGAGCTGCGGGAAGGGAGAGGAAGGATTAATGTTGTCTTCATCAGGGCAGTGGCTCTTCCTCACATCAACAGTTTGCCAATCAACCAATATGGAGCTGGCCTTGATAGAGTCCCTTATATGACTGAAAACAAAAGCTATAGGTGCAGGAGTCACATGGGAGTGTTTCTTAGAGGCTGTGTTGCTCTGGCTGTTCAAAGGTTGCAAAAGACTGAAGAACTGAAGTAGTGCCATGGGCTTGGCTCGCTGACTTCAGCGTTTCTGAATGTGTTTTGGAGCCTGTGTTTGTTGTAAGACCCTGGACTCCTGGATACTCCAAGAATCAAGAAGATAAATACTCTTTTTGACCCAAGTTTCAACCTGAATGAAGGAATCGGCATGCCCTGCTCATGTTCAATGGGTTTAAATTCAGAAGCATTGGTATAACATATATGCAGAGATAAAAAGACAGTCTGCATCTCCATGTGCTGTGATAATTGCAATCCACCCATTGGTTACCAAACTCCAAACAGTGGGAGGAAAATGTAAAAAAACTCTCCTGGATGGGGAAGCATGTTGCTGGTTGGCAAACGAAGTGTACAGCAATCAAATCCTCAAAGCCTCCTGCTACAAATCCAGAAGCACACTCAAGTGTTGCATTATTTTTTCACTAAAGACCAACTCCTGACAACCTTGCTGTAAATAAACAGGTAGACATTTCAGTAGCAGCATCAAAGGTGATAGCACGCAAATAAAAACAATCTCTCTTCCTCTTTTGTAATCTTCTCTTAAATTTCCTGTGCAGCCTTCAGTGACAGTTACTATATATTTTTATTACATTATTCACAGTTCTTAGTGCAAAACATTGGAAACCTTTTTTTCTTTGTGCATGACAACAGTAAATGTCATCTTTCCAACTAATCACATTTAGTGAAATATCAGTGATATAAAAGTCTTTATATTTAGGAGACAAAAGTAGTAAATCAAAATAACTATAGATGGAAATTAATAAAACAGGATCAGATTTGGGGCACCTCAGTCAAATAAAACTGTCAGTGAAAATCCTTCAGTTAAATGCCACATTGTTCGGCCCGTAATTGAGACAAAAAAGACTTCTGAGGTCACAGACATTGACAGCGAGTCCTACAGCACCCATTGCCACGAAGGGTTAGAGTTACTGTCTTCCACTTCTTCGAAATTAGCAGTCCTTCAGGGCTTCCTTCTCCTCTGGAATTAGTGTTATCCCTGCCACCCCCATGGAGCAACTTCTATCAAAGGCCCCACTATGCAAGATGAATGAGGTATTCAAATGAAAAAGCAGATATTGAGATGAAGGTAAGAAAGGAGATTTAGAGTAGATGGGATTTACATCAGGCAATATTGTACATTTTTTGATGCATACACACTGTTCTAAATATTGTATAGCTGAGAAGAAAAAATTAAATGAATGCAAATGATGAATTTCAAGAGGCCGGTAAACAATACTGAGACCTGAGTTGGGCAGAGGCTTGCTCTGTTCTGAAGCTAGCAATAGACAGACAGCAGAAACATGGAGATGAAAAATTACAGACTTGAAAGTCTGAGTCACTCCTTAAGAACACCAGCATTACTAATTCTTGTATTTTTAGTGGCATTGTTTAGTATTCTCATTATTAGAAAATGAGGAATAATTTACATGTCTGTTTGGAGGTTGTTAACTTGGTTTTACAGCAGATTTTCATAGAGATTGTGATTTTAAATCACATACAAGTGAAGGACAATTCACAATATCATTTCATGAAACAGTTAAGACTTATTAGGGCTGATTTTGCTTTAGAAATTAATTACACCGCATGTATGGGAAATGTAGGCAGAAAATGAGGTCAGTAATATGGAAGGTGATGATGTACATAGTAAAATGGCAATAAGTGCACAATAAAGGATGTCACCAATTCTTAAGCATTTGAAGGCTCATATAAATTTAACAAATAAAGCTTTCTTAAAAGCATTATGTGACTGTTGTGTCCTCTTTCAGAATCAGGTATAGTTTCTGATTTAGGTCCAGGCTTGATAGTGTTAAGACAAAACTGTAAGCTTCTGCCCAAGCTAGAAAACAGGTGTTTTATAAGAATACGTGCACTATCATATTGGTGTGCAGTTAGACAGCGTAGGTACCTGAAGCAAGTAATGCAAGTTGCAATATGTCTCCCCAAAGATCTGGTCTCAGGATGCTGGGTTTGCTTGATTCTTGAGGAGGGTGGATAAAATACATACTTGAGTATCCTGGCATATTCAAAATACTCATTTTAAAATATGTTAAAACACTTCTCCGATTAAAAAAAGAATGGCTCAGCAGAATGCACTGAACAGCTCATCCATGGCTTTGTCATTCAGATAACTGCCACTCTGACCTTCATGCCTCACCATGAAGTAGTCCATAAAGCAGTCACAAATTCTGGCATAAGTACTGCCTGAACTGGGACACTGGCCAATGCAGTTAAAGGAGGAAATTCCTAGGTAGTTAAATATAAATTAATGGTGTTTTGTAACAAGCCCCAAATCAGTTCAGGAGGTTAAAAACACCAACATGTCAGTAGGCATTCACTATCGGAGTGGAATAAAAACAAGAAAGGTCATCAGGAATCATAACAACAAACATGCATCCTTCTGCTGAGATTTCCACCTGCTGATATCTAAAAAGGGACTGTTTGCTCTCACTGGAAGTACAGCTGTGGATAATGGTGTTTTATTTTCTAAACATTCCTATCAGCAAGGAAGTTCAATTCTTTGCTTCTTGATAATGAGACATGCCTCCTGACAAATGAGGTAAGAGTTGCTGTATACAGAACAAAGGGGAAATAGTCACAGTTTCCCTGGTGAAGTTTGAAAGGAGGGGGGGAGGGAGGATGCAGCGTTTTGCTATAATTTGTGATATTCCTATTTGCATTGTAATTCTTTTCACTAAGAAGAGCAAAGACAGATTTTCTGTTTTAATGTAGGTCTTGATCCTGTCACAAGAAGAGTCCAAGAAGTCCATTCAGAGGCGTTCCTTTAGCCAATGAATTTGGCCATCAAATGGCTGATGGGCCTATTGGTACCAAATAAGCAGATTGTTTCTGAGATACCAGCAGACCTGCAAAGCAATTCCTTGACGAGCAGACCAAAAACATCAGCTAAACTTCTGAAACAGCTGAATTTGATCTAGTCATCATGGCCAAACCATGTTAGCAGAGGAGGAGAGAGCTCAAGCATCCATCATCAAGCTATCAAACATGCAGACAAAACTTCAAGTGGAAAAAGAATTACTAAACCCAGAAGTTTCCAGTCTAAGACAGAATATTTGCAATACGCCAGGATATGCAATACAACAAAAAAAAATTGATTCTTTACTGTCTTATTCACATTTGTTCTTAGCAATGTTTGCATAAATATAAAAATGAAGATGCTGCTTATTGGTCAAATGATTCACTAACAGATCGTGCCAACCAATGCTAAATATTAGAAGTGGCTACCGAAACCTTTCATTGCATCAGTTTACTGTTGTGCATTTGTTCCTACTTAGAGATACACTTTCATCTTAATCACATACTGTCACTCTAAAATGATTTGGTTACTACAAACAGTGCCTAACTTGGTTATAACAGAAAGAACTGGAGGACAGTAATTCCCCTTCTTTCTTCTTCATTTGCAAACCTTATGTGTCTGGTACTTTCTTGATACCTTTTTTTTTCTATTATGTCACTACAAGGCATACATGGGAGATGGTTAGGATCCTTCTGTAGGTAGTTTGATTCTTTCTTATATACAGTTTTATGCATTACTTTGTACAAGTCTGCCCCTTAGAAATGAGGAAAGAGGAACAGAATAATAGCAAGGTGATTATATGGCAGGTGTGTCACTGAAACATCTTTTAGCTACTTTTTAAATATTTAAACCACAACCATTATGAAATAACCTGAAGATGTTCTTCCTATAAACCCACAAATTTGCAAGCATTCCCTTCAAGAATTTCTAGGAAGCTTCATGTAGGAATTCTGTACCTATTTGGCTAGCTTTAATGAATAGTGGATCCAACAGTCAGAAATCTATTTTTTAAAGTTCAATGTGACATTTCAGAATCAAGGGTTGTCTCCTTTATGATTGTATAAAGTATCCATTTTTTGTGCTATCATAGACCCAAATCTTTAAATGGCCAGAGGAGATACACATCGCCACTACTGACATGAATCTTTCCTGTTCAGGCTGGGATAATTTGTAGTGAGTGGGCTTAATCAAGACTGGAAGTACTGTTCTACCCATAACAATAACAGTATAATTTTCTTTTGTTCATTTTAAATATGTGGGACAAAATGTTCTCTTTTATGACTCACCTCTTTAATATTCTGACACATAAGAACAAACAACCTACAAAGTGATACTAAATGCTGAGCCATATTAACTCCTTTTCTCCTCTTCCATTTTCCGGAATGGAGACACTGCAAAACCAAGTCAGAAGAAATCTTTCATCAAGTATTCTTTTCAATCATTCTGCTCAGGTCAAATTAAATAAAGAAATCATTTCCTTCAAATTGTCCTAACCTATTATATTTATGCCATGTGACATTACGGCCAAAATAAGTCCATTACACAAACAAATCTCATTAAGGGTATGCCTGCTGTATGCCTTCAAGTTATGTGGTATTATTTATTTGTTTTCTTTGCTTGTACACATGTTTAAGGATTTAATATGTGAAGGTTAGATAGATTAAACATTTCTAAAGGATATTTTGAAACTAAAGAGTCGCCGAGGTGAGCAGCTCCAGTGACAGTGCGATCAGCAGCGGAGCGCTCTAGTGCGGTGCACAGGGAGGGTTCCCGAACCGGGGGAACCCCCGGGAGAGCCAAGAGAGCCGCCAGGAGCCCGCAGCTCGCACCACAGCAGCTGACGGGACCTGGGCAGGGCCAGGAGCAACGGCGGCCGAGCTCCCCACACATATAAAAGAA
>NW_008796165.1:1564650-1576242 GCF_000699145.1 Aptenodytes forsteri
CAGGCTGCCCAGGGAAGTGGTTGAGTCCCCATCCCTGGAGGTATTTAAAAGAGGTGTAGATGTGGTGCTTAGGGACATGGTTGAGTGGTGGACTTGGCAGTGCTAGGTTAACAGTTGGACTTGATCTTAAAGGTCATTTCCAACCTAAACGATTCTATGATTCTGTTGTTCTATTGGTTGCAAACAGAATTTCCACAGTGACTTCAAAGAAATAATTTACTTAAAATCAATGACCCATAGTTCACTGAGTTTATTACAAGTTCTAGTAGTCATGCCATATTACCTCACCACTTAGTTTCTGGTCTAGCTGACAGGTAGAGAACTATCTCTTCAGACTTTATCAGTTTCACAAACAAAAAAAAATCATATTCTCTCAATACTTCAATAAATAGTTACAGAATTAAAACACCAAACAATAAATGCACTAGTTATGATCAGAGGTTTTAAAGAGATATTCTTCATTTCTCTTTTAATCTTGTGATTCTGAATGCCTTTGTTTGGGAGGTGTGGTCTATATTACTTTTAATTGTGGCTCAAAAGAAGGGTGAAATGTTGTTAAATGGAACAACTTTTCATTTAAGAAATATGGTAAATGGTGATATTATATATCTGATATACTGAGGGTGGTGAAACACTGGCACAGGTTGCCCAGAGAGGTGGTGGATGCCCCATCCCTGGAAACATTCCAGGTCAGGTTGGACGGGGCTCTGAGCAACCTGATCTAGTTGAAGATGTCCCTGCCCACGGCAGGGGGGTTGGACTAGATGACCTCTAGACGTCCCTTCCAACCCAAACTATTCTATGATTATTGATAAAGGTAACTCATCAAATTAGTTACTAATCCAGGAGACTTCTAATTAAGAAGTTAATTAAGAAGAGAGGCAAACCACATTTAAAATAGTATTTTATGATTTTATGTATTTTTCTTTAAAAGGGGGAATTCTAAACCATTTTTGTGGCCCATTAACTTTGGCAGAAGGGTGGAAGGAAAATCTAACGATTTATGGCTAGGCAGGTTCGGTGGCCTGCAGCACTTTCACGGAGGTTTTAGCAGCCTGAATCCCGCAGAAGGCACAGCTGAAGGTCATACAACGCCTGTATGACTCACGAGCTACGGTCATGCCCCACACCTACTTGCATGTGAAGTAGTTTACATATTACAGCCTATGTAATGCTCCATCTGAATTCCATTACTCATTGCTACTGCAGAGAAGCTGAAGGGTTTTGGGGGAGGAGATAGGGGAGGACTGCAGGTAACAGGAGAAAGCTTGTCAGCATTACGATGGTCTTATTTCACAGCCAGAGCATAGTCAGGATGGTATGAACAGTCACAGGACTGACCCTGCTCCTGAAGGGTTTACAATCCACATAAATAAATAGATAGAAGAGGCTGAAGTGATCTTCTCCCCAGAAACATAAAAGCAACCCTTCTTGAGTGTCATCTTCCAATATGCTGTACTGGGCCCTGACAAGAATTTCTTTCAGGCAATTAAGATGAAATATGATGTTTTCAGTTTCACATGCACCTATTCCAATTCATACAAGAATAAAAAGACATTTGAAACTGATAACTCACCCAAGAAATGAAAAATGTGATCGGTTGTTTCTTGTGAGCAGATACTGATAGGACAATCAAAGCCTTGACTGAGTGAAATTCTTCCTTTCTGTTTAATAACCTGTAATTAATGCTGCTGTTTGCAAAACGTGCATGCTTTTCCAGACTCCAGTTCTGTTACAAAATCACAGTCAGATTAATATTAGTTGCTCCTGATTATCAAAAGTATCAGGAAACAGAATACAGCTGCATTTAAGAACAAAAGTATCTTTTTAATGTAGAACCCTTTTGCATTTGCAAACGTGAAGGGGAACAAACTCATGGAGTTCTGTGGTTTAATAATTTCATCACTTATCATAAGAGCTTTCTAATCATACATTTCATAGTCTATGAAGATTTTCCAACTTTTACATCTGCTGTCTGCAATCCTGTATTCAATGGCTTTACCTTTGAATTTATGCTCTAGAAATATGTTACCATTTCTTCCACACCAGAGAGAAGTCAAACTTTTGACAGAAATTCCATTTAATACATCAAATGTGGAAGAGAATTAAAGAATACTTGTAATCGTGAATCCATTAATTAATAGGTTTTAATTTCTGAGACATAATGGAAAGCTGACAGTTGCAAATCTAACATTGCCAATTAAATATGCTTTTCTTTTATAATTGTTTGGGGGGTAATATAATGGGTTAAAATAAATCAGTATGAAACAAGCATTTCTGAAAATGGTCATCCAGTTGTAAAGTCACTTTCCTGATAGAGAAAATAAAATTGTGGTCATAACTGGAAAATTCCTATAAAAGTCAGTGAAAATGATGGAAGAGATTGATTTGGAATCAATCAGCATTGTAACCTTTACATTTTTATACCATTAGCTAAATTATTTTATTCTCTTTCTTCCAAAATTCAAATTTAACAAATATTTGGAATGGTGGAGGAATTATTTATATCTTAATAAGAGGAAAAAAAGATTCTATCAAAGTAATTATTACCAATCTGTTTTACAGTGCACAACACTGAACTTTCTGGCAGCACATACTTGGCAAAACTCTGCAGTTTCTGCAAGCTTTAGTCAGAGACTTCGACAACTTTACTTTCCTTAAGAAAATAGAAAGATGTTAACAACCCAAAAATATGACTTCTTAACTGATGTAAGTTCTCACCAAGACAATTTTCATTGAACTATGCAGTAGTATTTTTGTGGATTTTTATCAAAGATGTCAACACAATCCCTTCAATTATAAAATAAACTCAGTAAAGTCAGGATGCTGTTATTTAACGTTAGCCCTGTAGTGGCATATTCAGAAGCCTTTTGCTCTGTTGTAACAGTGAAGAATGCATGTCACTACAAATGACGAAATCTTTCAAAGGAGCATCTGATTATCAGTGAAATTTCCCAAAAGAAGAATAGGCAGCATTTCTTTACTGACAGGGTGGTCAAACACTGGAACAGGCTTCCTAGAGAGGTGGTCGATGCCCCAAGCCTGTCAGTGTTTAAGAGGCATTTGGACAATGCCCTTAACAACATGCTTTAACTTCTGGTCAGCCCTGAATTGGTCAGGCAGTTGGACTAGATGATCATTGTAGGGCCCTTCCAACTGTAATAGTCTAGGCTAGGCTAGGCTAGGCTAGGCTATTTTAATATATACTAGCAAGTAGGCAGGATCATTTTGATTTTCTGGGGTTTTTCCTCTGATTCTCCTCTTACCATTTCTCATATTTTGAAGTAAAAATACTTCAGTGTTATTTTTAAGTATATCATAAAATCCAAAGTCCATTAAAAAACAATAGGAAGAATTCAGTTAACATTAGGGGGCTTTCGGTTACAAACAATACAAATGCCAGCTGATTAGCAGAAAAAGCAGCCCTAGAATAGCCAACTATTACATTTCAGAGATACAGTTCTCTCCCTGAGCCATGCCACCATAGCTAGAGATTGATAGAGATGCAGAAATATGTGATTGCTGCAGATAAACGATAAAAAGTTATCTCTGTATCTTATCATCTAAAAGTGAGGAGAAATAAATTTTGTTTACTATACATCAAAGTAAACTAAATGAAATTAGAATAAGGCAACAGCTTAGGCAAGCAAATCTAATTTCAGAAAAAGCTTCATGTTTTCACTTTTTTTTTTTTTTCCTAGAATCACTAGTATCTTAAAGCAAAGTGCGATCTTTAGACTCAACAACAAACCACAACCAGAAGCGGGAACTCAGCCTCAAGGCTTCCAACTAAGGGAAAGTGTATGGATTTTCCTGCAGAAGATAATTTTTGATTAAGAAATAAATTCATCTTAATGAAAAGAAAAAGCACTCATTTGTGATGTGGAGAGGTCTCTCTGTGGAGATATTTAATTAAGAATTATCTAATTTTTTTTATAAGTAATTCTCACAGTGTTGGCTTACCTCAAGTAATATCTGTGCTAAAGAAAGGTGGTAAACAAGTTTATATCCTTAATTAGAAGAAATTTCATTTTCAGTGTGATAGGCAGCCATGTAACCATTCAGCTCTTACTAAATTAATACAATGTCTATAGATACAGCCTTAAGCCAAGCAGACAATTTACCTCTGAAATCTCAATAAACCAGTTGCTCTTGATAAACAGTAGGATTTGATAAACAGCGGGCTAATGAAAGATAATGATATTTCTAGTAATAGCATTAGTGGAGTTTCACTGGAGAGACGAAAGAACAAGAGGGTGTTCACAGAGGAACTAGACCATCATGAGAGCATATTGTGAAGGAAGAGAGCAAAGAGGAATTCACATCTGGTACATGTCAACACACTGAATTTCTTTGGCTTTGTTTTCTGAACGGTAGAGGGTTGGATTTCTAGCACAAAGGAAGTGTTCAAGTTTGGTAACAGACCTCTGCATGACCGGATTGACCAAGCAAATCTCAGATGCAAGGATTTAGTAATCAGACAGGCCCATGTGCATCTAAAGATACAGCGGCAGAGACAAAACATCTGTGAATTAGTTTTGTATCCACACTCTCCAGGTGCTGGTGCTTGATGAGAAAGTTCAGCTTTAGATACTGGTGCTTGATGAGAAAGCTCAGCTTTAGATATTCAAAACAGAAACGTGTCCAGAAGTGTCATAAAGGTTCTCAGAGGCCAGCCATACGCGTTTGTATATAGATATTAGATCACATATATAATGAGTGCAAACACAGAAAGAGTGAGTCCGACTTCTGATGTTTAAAGAATTAAAAACTCTGGGCTTTCTTCAGCAGCTTGTGAGTGCGTTAGCAATGCTACAGATTGTAAAAACATGATAACAATATTTTTTTTAAATCTTTAATTAGTAACAAAACAATTAGTAGCATTTTAACATTCTGATTGCCTGAGGTCATAGCTACTTAATAGTGAACCCAGAAATTATCTATCAGACTTCTACTTTCTAGCTTGGGAAACTGGAGTAGGCACAGAGCTGTTTACTTAGTAGAAGTAAAATAGATGAAAAATTAAGGAAATGGGAAAAAAAGGTACAAAATTAATCCATAATACTAGCACTATGTAGCACTGCAGTGAAAACAAGACAGCCTTTGAGTAGCCTGATTTGGGTTAGAAAAGTGCTAAACAGGGGTGAGTCTGTAAGGCTGCTGGAGAAGTACCATTTCTGTTGAAATTTGACTAACTAATCAAATATCAGGACATTTATAAGAGGACATTTCATCTCATCCTGAGTAACAGCTTTGATTCTTCTACTAACATTAAGTAATTGGCCAGTATGAGGTCAGATTTATTTCCTTCTGAGAATTACTTAGCCCTTAGGATGAAGGGAAACATCAGGCTCTTATCACTTCAGGTCCTAGTGCACTTGAGCTGTACTTAAGGAGTAAAAACTGCCAGTGAATTCCATGTTTCCATTTTGAATGGCTCCTAGCCCTTTGATTTATTTTTCAAGTGGATCAGTCTTTCCTACTATTTTTTCTTAGCTTTCATGGCTAATTATCCAGTGTCTTCTGAGGTCCTCTGAAGATCTTCCATGATGTCTGATAAAAGCTGACTGGCAGAGGAATTATCTAGGAAAATATGTTACCGTTTCCTCATGGCTGGAAAAATTTGGATTGCTCTACCTTGCTACCATAGATGACCAAGAGTTTGGAATGAATTAAGTGAGTGGAAGGATTAAGGGGTTGGAATGACAAATGCGAGTTTTGAGGAAATGGTGTAAATAAATCAACACAGGCTGGCTAAACAGAAATTAAGCGGGAGATGTGATTATCTTCTACATGAGCATAAATACCAAAAACAAAAAAGAGGAAAAGGAACTGTTTAGGGTGAAGCCCAAGGAGACAAAACTAGTGCTAACCGGACTAGATTGGGCAATGGAAAATATCAGAAGAATGTACTAAAGGTGAGAGGTGGGTGGTTGTGAATTGTTCTGGTAAAGGCACTGGTGCAACCCTGAACAGGATAGCCAAACCTGACAGCCTGGTTCAACCGCATAAATTTTATTCAGTGTTTTTTTAATTTATTTAGTTAATTAGTTTTTACATTTGAAGAGGTTTTTTTTTTCATTTTGCTTTGTATTGCTATTATATGATTATTTTCATCTTAAAGGCCAGAAAAAAGATAGTGAATCATTGCAGGCAAGATTTGCATGAGTAGATTTTTTTTTTTCATATGAGAATGGAAAGGTAACATTTATAGAAAAACAGTGTGGTTGATGGTGATAACACAGGCCAGTGGGTTTTTTGGAAAGATACCAGCAAGTTATGAAAGGCAAGAAAAGAAATTTCAATGCTTACAAGAAGAAAAGATTTTTACTTGATGTTTCCCACTTTCTAATAATAAACACTATCAGTTTTTTAAAGATCTACATCTTAAATAGTAACAGCTACATCCTAAATGTAAAATACAGTGTGCGCAAACATAGAGCTCAATTAGAAATATAGAAATCACCAATAACAATACTACACTTTTAGACTGATTACAGAACTTGTATTTTTTTCTAAGAGAGTATCAATTTAAGATAGGCTATTTATTGTTTATTAAAGATACTATGTGTAATATTTTTCCTTAGCAGCTATACTTTTCAGATGTATTGATTGATCAGAATGAATGAAATTATGTTTTTTATTTTTGCTGCACTATTAAGTCCCAAGTTAATCTGGGACCGTACAACCCATGATAACATCATACTTTACACAGATCAAATTGGTTCAGCAATTACATTTTTTAAAATTGCATACCTGAATGAAAAAAATAAAAATGAGGAACTTGTGGCTGCACGAAATCACTGTCTCTTTCATGACACCTTCAGAGTCAGAAGGCCAGGAAAAGTTACTGTTTTCAAATCCCATGTTTCCATGTTTCACTTTGAAAATATTTTTTTCATAATGTGAACGTGAAAACAGCTTATCCCAGCAACTCCAGTAACCACAGTAAATGTCACAGGCAGAGGAGCACATATCATAAGCAATATACAGTATTAAAAAAGAATAGGTCAAAGTGACTCAGAGGTTTGTAAGAGTACCGAGCACAGTATGCTTTCTTTGCCAGATTCGACTCTGACGAAATTCAGTGTGATCTGAAATTTTTCATTAGCTGTGTACAGCAAATTGTATTTAATGTTTTGCTTAAGTTCTCTGTCCTTATATTTGCTGAGATATATTGACAACAGAATAATAAACTGGAGATAAATTGCTGAGGCCCTAATTAGCTATGTAGCAATTTACCTATATTCAGGGTTACCTATGGATGGAATGCATCAATATCCATGAGCTGTTAATAGCTCCGTAAGATGTATGTTATCTTTTGGGGGAATATATAAACTGTAGCTGAATCCAAACAGAGAGAAAAGTTTTTCTAACTGAGGCAACATTAAAAAAAAAAGCCAACAAAAACCAAACAACAGCAAAATAACCTAACAGTAAGAGGTTATGGGACAATCTTCTTTTTAAAAATTCAGATAGAAAAAAGTTAAACTTAAGAAAAAACTAATGACCCAAAACATAATAGTCATGCTATTGCTTCATCATCTTGAGCAAACAGCAAATAATTAGTCTGCACTTTCTATAAACAGTGCCCACAACTGGGCACAGCATTTGCACTGACCGAGTAGCAACAAGCTTCTTTTGTGCATGGCACAACCCTCTTGTTCACAAACTGTCAGACTGTCACACTGCTGACTCAGGTCTTCAGGTTAACCACAGCAGTTTTTAACATGCTAATAGGAAAAAAATAGTAGAAATACTAAAAAAATTAAAATCTGTCAAAGAATCAATTTCCTTAGTATTAGTGGCTTTCTGATTCAGAGGGAAAATGAGTTACAGCTTGGAACACGGAATATAACCGTGCAACAGCATCACCATTGATTTAGGGTTTGCTAACTGAGCAATTAAGTTATTTACCATTGCACAATTCAGCCCTCACTGAAACAGAGGAAAATCGTGGTACATTTCCCCAGAATGTTTCTGGGGACAAACTGTACCCAAGTGTCTTGTCGGTGCAGAAAGTAAAAGAGAGAAACTGTAGTTAAAGCTTGTTTCATTGAAACGCTAGCAAGGAAGTCAGCCATGCTACTAAATTTCAGGTGTGAATACAGACAATAAAACGAGGCCTACAGAATTAATTTGGTTTAACAATACAGGACATCAACAACAGCTTTATAACACCAGATAATTTAGATTAAGCAGTGAAGCAGTGAAGGAAAAACAAAGGAAAAAAAAGCTTATGGGTTATACAAAATTCATCTATCTGCCCATAATTTCTCATTTAGAAGTTCCATTCCACTTTATTTTTGAAGAAAACAATTGCTTGGCATATTTCTGTGCAAGGTTTAAGAACTTAATCAGCTATCCTCTGGAAAAATCCTATTCCAAGCTAATGGATTTTGGCTCATGAAAATGATTCTGTAGCAGAGCAAATACTTTGTCACTGTTTTTCACGCTTTCATGCATAACCACAATGAAGTGGCAATATTGCAGTACCCTGGTAAACTACAGGATTGCAGCATATAATTTTTTGGCTAGATTTAGGACCAGGGTTTCCCCAAGGACAGTGTTCCAGCTGTGCTGTTCAAATGGCCCTTCCCTCCAGTCTCAGCCAACATGTCTCCCAGCATCGGGTAGGTTTCACTCGCGATTTCGAACGGTGCTAATTCAATACCACCGGTTCCAAAACTAGTTCTGACTCTCATTTATTAATGAGATCTTTTGTTAAACACCCTCTTTTAGGATCAGAAAAAGAAAACTCCTCTACCTGCTTTGCAGCATAAGAATACTTAAGAACATTTCTTAAGGCAGGAGAGTGCAGGAATAGAAAATCAGGAACGATACAAGCAAGGGAACCACGTGTTGCTGTTTGACTTGACTGCCTGCAGCAAAACAGGATTCCGTGCAGACTCAGTGTATAGATCATCTCTGTTGCATTTAGCTATAAACCAGACCTTCCTCCGTTCCTATAGATCTTAAAGTCATGCACATTTAAATACCACATGTCATTGTTCAGGTTCTCCTGGTGACCTAATTAGATAAAGTGGGAGGGCAGGCTACCAAGTCTGGGGACAATTATAATACTAAGAAACAATTTGGTTTTCATTTTGTAAGAGAGTTTGGGCTTGAAGATCAGAAGAAAAAAAAATCCTAATAATCACTTATACCAAGCGATACACCAAAAACCCTCCCCTGGTTAGAAAATTGATCTAAAAAATAGGGGGGAGAAAATATAATACCTGCTTTAGTAAACTGTAAATGGCAATTCCTCATGAAATATTATACCTAAATCAGCTCATACTATTTGCAATTATGCTGAAATATAGTTAACTCAAGCTCAAATTCATGCTACTACATATTTGTGCCATGTGTATAACGTTGACAGGAGCATATCTGCATCAGAAATTGAATTTCTGTCTTTTTTTTTTTTCCCAGTGGTCCCGAATTTGACTGATTCACTCAAGAAGGAAAGAATTAAAATTCTAACACAGTCTTAATTTTGCTGCAACCAGCCACTGTTGCAGCTGACATTTATATTTCATGCTCTTTGTTTTCTTATAGTTCACATAAAACTTAATCCATAGACTGCAAGGAACATAAACGTTTGAATCACATTCAGTATGTTGTGAATCAGGCACTCCGCAGAGAGTCATTAATGAATTTGGAAAAGAGTAATTCCAACAGGTTTGAGCAGCAATAGTCTACATCTTATCCTGTTTCCCTAAATTTTGATTAAATGTCATAAAGTGCATGATCTTTGGTGTTCTGTTTTGATCATAAAATTAACCTTCGCGGGGGTTCACAACTTGGCAGGCTGCAGGTTTTGCTGTCTCATCCACTTCATCATAACACTTGAAAACAGCCAGAATTATTTTTTTTAAAACTGAAGGGCTGCCACGTGAGTAACTGACATTCCTGCACCACTGCGTTGTAAACGATTTTCCCAAGTATGGGACAGATTTAGGTCCCCTTCATGAAAACCTAGATGCAAAAGTGACTCTGTTGTATTCAGTCTCACAGTTTTAACCAAGCGTAGATCCCAGAAGTGTGAAAGAGGTGGTTTCTGTAAGTGAAGAAGTTAAAGGTGCTCAGTGCTTGCCTTTGGGCTTCTTCAAAACTGGGGTCAGCACCTTTCATCAATAAACATAAATGGTGCTTCTGTGCTGCTGCTGAACCTTCCACCAAAGAAACTGCAGGTCCTCTGGATCAAAAACAGCCGTTGGGTTCTGTCCCTTCTGCAGGGAAAGAAGGTATGTCCAGTGCTTTGCCTTGGCTGCAGACTAATAGAGTGCAAACAGTTTCCATGGACCATCTGACTCATGTTAGCCATTTTTTCTGTGTTTAAATCTCCAGATTGCCTCCTTGTAATAACTTCAGACATATTCATTGAGACAGCTTCTGAATAAATACTGTACTTCCCATTTACGAAATTCCTTTACTTTGATTATTTCTTTGTTACAGTCTAGTACTAGGCACAGTATCCATCTCTAGCCGATTTATTTTTTTTCTTTAAAATTTTCTCCCTTGGATAGTAGTAACAATCAAATGTTGAGGCATGACAGGATTCCTGATTCCACCTCAATGATTATTTCAATGGATACTAAATAGTTCTCATCATCACCTGCCTACTGAAGTAATCTGGACCTAGAATAGCTGGTTGAATCTTATGGAAATTAAATTATTGCTTTAAAATAATGGGTGTCTCTTACTGATTGCCCCTCCAAATCTAAAACTGTTCTTCTTTTTAATGAAACCTATATAGTTTCTTTGATGATCAGAGAAACAGTACAGTGTAAGAGCTACTGTAGCCTTTCTTAGAATTTAGTTCATTCTGACATTAACTTTTCTGTCTCCATAAGTGGTAACCTAATTCTGCTAAGAGTTGATGAGAAGTTTATCTTCTGTGAAATTATTTCTGATCAGGAAAAAAAAGGGAGGAGAGAATAAAATCTTCAATAACAGCCTCAGTGGAGCCTCTTTTCCCATGAAGGTTCTTTAAAGTCCAAAAGAATACACAACTACTGAGACATCACCTTCAAACTGCCTGTCTTGTGGCGTGGATTTCTTGTGAGCTTCTTTGGCAATCATTGCTAGATTCCTGATGTATTAACCTGGTTCTTCCAGGAGGAGATAATCCAAACTGACTATTCACTATCTGCCCGAAACCTGTGCACCAGGAGATTCTGAAAGATTAGCCATGAGCTTGACCTAACTTTTATTATACCTGAGCAGAATCTCCATTTCTCCATCAGCATCACAGCACCAAGGAAAAGACACAAAATCTCCAAACCAGTCTTACCAGAAAAATTGAAAGCAGGCTCATTTTCAAAGGTGGTCAAGTAGACCAAGGACCTGATTTTCATCATAATTGATAGCAATAAAATAGTGAAATCATTTAAACACTTGAAAAATAGCTACTATTTTACCAGCCCCATTCTAGGGAGCTCAATCATATCCATTTATCAAAACAGAGTTTGCAATATGTGCCCACAGTCACCCTATTCCCAATTCTGAGAAGTCAGATTATAATATATTTGTCATGGTTTAACCTCAGTCAGTCGGCAACTGAGCACCACACAGCCGCTCGCTCAC
>NW_008796165.1:1576586-1607842 GCF_000699145.1 Aptenodytes forsteri
CTAGTGTAAGCACCACTTAGCAACAACTGAAACATCGGTATGTTATCAACATTGTTCTCACCCTAAATCCAAAACACAGCACTGTACCAGCTACTAGGAAGGAAATTAACTCTATCCCAGCCGAAACCAGGACAACATTGTACGGGAACCCACTAATCTAAAGAGCACAAGGGAGATTACTGGTGGGAAGATACTTTGCTATCCAACAAAAATTGCAGCTTTCCAATTCCAGCCCAACCTGTTTGCAGCCAGTGTTGCTTTACAGGTTTTCCTGCCATACAGCAGAGCTCTTGTATGAGCTGAAGTTTCCTACCGCAAGTGAAAACAGACTATGCATTATGACATCAGCATCTTGGTTGATAATTAATCTTTGCAATGAGGAGCAGTTTTGCCCTTATCAACAATATAGAGAAAGATCTGATATAAGAAAAAGGGTTGAGACTGAACTTAGTTTGGGGTTGGTTGGTTTTTTTTTCACTGACAAAGGCACACCATTTCCACTCAGATATTAGAATTATCACCTTTAAATACAGTAGAAGACTCATCTTGACAGATTCAGCAGCACTGTAAATTATTGGGAAGATTGATATAAAACAAGATGACGGATAAAATTGAGAAATAATGTTCTGGTGTTGGAGCCTATGCTAGTCTTGGAGATTGATGATGCACATCCAGAATTCTTATTCTTTGTTAAAGGGCTGAGAGAGAGAAATTGTCCAAGTACCAAAACTGTAGATAAGGAAACAGGGAAAACAGCTGGTCTAGAATAATCACCACTTACCTGCCAAAGACAAAACTGTGTATTCCTTGGCCCAATACACCATCCTGCCTTCCCTGAAGGATTTGTGAGAACAGCTTTAGGATATTGTTACCCTGTGATGTGTCCTGTTGAAACAAACACACACACAAAAGTATATGGAGCTTAAAGCCTGGCAAAGAAATGAAAATCATTGCCAAACAAAACAGAAGAAGAAGTTAAGAGAAGAACAAGTGGATGCACTAGTAGGATAGGGGGGAAGCGTGTGGAATTTAACTGAAGAGTAACAGAAACCAGGAGGTATACAGAAATATTTTGGCGAGAGGAACATAAAGGCAGTAATCAAACAGCACAGTCAATATACCGTATGCTGTGAGGGGAAAAGTTAAGGAAAGGGAATGTAAGCCCTAAAGATGCTTATAAACACCATATCTCCCTGTCCTAATATAGACTTATGATGGCAAGATAAGTTTCCAGTGTTGAGTAGAAAGAAACATGTGCATGCGTAAAAGATTTTTTCTGTATAGACATTATTTTTCTGTAGACATTATGTAGACATAATGTTTGTATTTTTCTGATAGACATTAAACAAACATTTAATGTTCTTTTGGGCAGCAAGAGAAACTCAGACATTTATTTTTAAGAAGACATATGTTTTCATGACTATGAGATAGCAGAAAAGTCCAAGATGAAGTACTTTCACCCATTTCTCTACACCTAGATTTTGGCTGCTGAATGTTAGTCCTAAATAGTACAAAAAACTGGACATGAAAATTTGTAAAATGTTTAAATGAAGAGTCAGTTTATAACATTGTTGTCAGTTTATGAACAAATCCCGCATTTGGAGACATGTATATGTGACTACCATTGGACATCCACAAGATACATTCACCTGTCTCGTCACATAAGCAGAGCTGACTGCGATGCCAACTTTGCAGACACATTTAGTCAAATCCCTAGGCTTTAGCTGCTGTCACCAGGAACTTTCTGACACTCATTTGAGGCATAGGCTGAAAGTCAAACCTCATGGAAGTCAAAGACAGAACCCCCATTGACTTCAGCAGGGCCAGGACTGCACTCGGCCAAAGGAATGAACGGCTGTTCACTCACAGTCGACATACAGACCAGACTGCATGGCTGTCATTAGAGCAAGAGCCATGGAAGGAATAATACTGGCAATATGGACACCTAAATTTAGTGCAATTAGAAAAATCTTCATTAAAAAATGAGGAAAAAGACAGAAAACATTTTGAAAGGGATATGATGATAACTGGAGTATATAAGTACCCAGGAAAAAAAGAAAATGGAAGACAGATTGGGTGTGTATGTACGGTAACCATACCAAAACCATAACCTGACGTATGTACAGCAACAGGAATAGACACAAACACAGAGATGTTTGTCCTGGAGCTGCGGTGCGGAATGCTGTCTCCCTAAAAATGAAGAGCATCACTACAGTGTATTCAAGGTGTTAAGCGATACTTATAATCTAGTAAGGAACCATAATGCTCAGCATGAACAGTTTTCTTTTCTTTGTTTTTAAAGCAGTTTTTTTCCATTAATGACTTGAGCAACATCCTTTGTGGAGGATAGCAACTAGGCGACAGTTGGCTCTTGCAACAGTATGATCTCTGTAAGTTTAAGAGCATTGCACAAAAGTTTTTTTTCTTTTTCCTTTTCTTTTTTTTTTCTTCTTTTTTTTTTCTTTTCTTAAGAAAGAACTGGGAAATAAAGGAAGTGAGTAAAATTTTTAACCTTGGCAGATTGCTTTCCTTTATGTAAACAACCTCAGGGGATTTGTTGAGACATAATATTCAAACAAGCAGATTTTATTTCATAATAAATGAACTTCTAAATTATTCTGGCATATTCAACGACACAAACAAGTTTTTCCCAATTCAGAAAAACTTCTCAGAGTTTTTTCAATTCTTTTTCCTTGCATCAGAAAATAACCTTACTTTTCTCCTCAGATAACTCTTACTTGTTTTTTCCTGAATCTTGTGATCTCATTTTCATTTACATCACCAGCCAATCCTGTCACTAGGATTTAGAGATTTATTAAACATTTCATGGTAATCTTGATAATGTATTTGTGATGTATTGAATCCAGTCCTAATGAAGGTTTGTTTTAAAGAAAAGTAAACAAGAGGGACTTGTTTTCATCTAATGCAATTTGGCAGCAGAAACTCCCATAGAGAGGAAATGAGCTGTCCCATGGTTAGCGTACTGGTCTGGAACTCAGAAATTCCTGGTGTAGTTCCCTGTTCTGCTGTAGACTTCCTGGATGACCTTAAGTACATCTCTCTCTGCCTCTGATCCCCATGTGTACAATGAAATAATACCTGTTTCCTGGTTAACAGATGAAGGAAAATTAAACAGCTGAAAAGACCTCAGTGCCTGTCAGCCCAGTTGAGCCATTCTTATTCAGATTGTGGATTTGCTCACGCTGCCGCCTCATCTCTATCTGCAGTTTTCTTGTATGAACAGACCTTTAACCATTTAGCAAATGCCTTTCCTGTCCTTTTTTCACCCCAGTAATCTTTTCCTGTCTTTCCTCTATTCTCTATACATCCTCGACTTCCTTATCCCCGCCTGTTGCATGTGTCTTCTTTCATCCCTGAACAAGCACCCATCATTGACACCTGTTTTCAGGTACAAAACCAGGTAATTTTGTAGTCTAATCAAGGCAAATTGATTGGTTCACTCTGTTCTTCTTCATAAGCTTCTGGAAACTATAACATATATAAGACAAAATTAAATCCTTTAAACCACTCTCATAAATTCTGTCTAACCTAACGCAGATTTCATCCTGGATGCTAGGACCAGGATGTTCTTTCAGAGACAGCCCCGGACAGAGTACTTACAAATCTGCGGCTCACAATGTGCCATGATAAAATGTAAACCACAGAACTTTTGCACTTTAGAGCAATTTCTTTTAAACGCTATTAACCGTATCTATGCTATTAATAAATATAGGATGTTTTATAATATACCATAAAAAGAAGAATTCGTATAAAGTGTCAACACTGAGAGAAGATGGAAGAAATATCCAGAGTAATTAGCACTTTCAAAAGTATTCTTTGAGAGAGATCAAAGGAGCTTTGATAATTCAAACTACTGAAAACCAGACTGTTGATTTAAAAAAAAATAAAATTAATATTTACATTGTAACCAACTGTAAGGCTATTCTTTATAAACCTGGCTACCTTCGTTCTGAGATTACTAGGCAAATAAAACACAGATTCTCCAACATTTATTTTGAAAAAACAAGTGGAAACCCAGAGTCGAGACACATATTTTATTCTATTCTAGACTTTGATCCATGTCCATGTATGACTAGGTTTTGGGGTGTTTTTTACATTCCTAATCCCAGCTTCAAAGTCGTTGCATCTGTTAGATCTGTTAGCCAAGTATGTACCAAAGACTGTACGTACGGTTACTGCCAATGGAGTTCAGAATTATAGTGGAAAGTGATGTCTCAGACCAACGGTTAATATTTCTAACAGTCCTATCATATTAGATTAATACATTCCAACTCTTTGTCTCAGGATGATAACATTATTTTTGCAATGTATTCTTGATGAGAAAAATCCAGGGAAAGCTTAAGGATAATGCCTTCTAGAGTTTCAACAGTTACATTTAGAGGTGTGAATATAAATAAACATAGTTTACCAAGAGTCTGTTACAGTATTAACAGTTCTTATTTGCCTGCATTGTAAGGGCACGTTGAGTTTTCATGTTACATTTTCCATAAGAGTTGCATATGTAATAATTCTGTATTTCCATTTTGAAGTCGTAGGTACTAATCTATTGGACATCATCATTCACCCTTTTTGGTAAATGCGATTCAGCATGCAGTGCCATCCAAAAAAAACCCCAAAGATCCTAAATCAAGATGTTTCATTGAATCAATATGAAAAAGAACAACTTCAGCTGCCTTATCTGGAGTGATTAAACACACAAAAAAGTCTCTGATTATGCCCTCTGCAAAGAGACATCAATTCTATTCTTAATCTCTCAATTTCCTGACTGAAATTCCACTGTGCATATTTTGCACAGCTCACTATGGTAGGCAGGAGGCTTATATTTGGTTCCATGTTATTCTACTCAAAGCAACATTTATACTCAGTTTCTACTTTAGTATAGGATTAAAAGTTTGCTGCAGGTGGCAAAGTTTTTAAAGGAAACTATCCAAATTCAATTAAAAGTATTAGGCAATTATTTCTATTGCTTGCCCTTTAAGATATTACCTGTTTTAGACAACAGGTACTTAGACACACTATGAAGCTAGAAATTTATTCTGTTTTCTGTAATATGCACTAATAAAATCCACTCACAAGATGGAAAAGTTTGATAGAATAGTCAAATTATTCTCTTGACTTTTTGTGAAAAATAATATTGGAGCACTTAAAAAAAAGATACTGCAAGTATACTGAAAAAAAAATCCCTATTCCCACTGCATCATGTTTGGCCTCCTAGTCGTGATTTCACTTTTGTTTAACAGTGAAAATAGGAAATGAAGCAGAGGCTGATAGACTTCATTGAGTTACAGTAGCATGACTGTAGGAAAAAAAATTATAAACTAATCATGTAATTTACTTTGAGGGTGGAACGTTTGGGAATTAGGATGGAGTAAATCATAACCAAGTAAAAGGTGGTCAGTTGGTATTACCACATTGCCCTGCCAGTGTATTCTAATCCTGATCTGATCACCTGTAGAGAAGGGAGCTCAGTCCAATCCTCATTATCTTTTGTAAACACAACAATAAAGGTGTTAGGTACAACTAATACTAGTGAAGATTACTGGCAGCTGAAAACCAGAGTATAATAACCAAATGGAAGCCATTATGTTGCACTCATATCCCAACTGTTGTTGACGTTACCATTACAAAATCAATTTAACTGTTGACAGGAGGGAAAAAACTCCACAACTTCACAAATAACTGACCCAACTTTTTCCCAACCATTTCTTTTCTTTGATTCTCCTTACATAGTGATATCTCATCTACCATGAACTAAAGAAAGTAATCTATATAGTACATGTAGAGTGAGGCATGTGACAGTAAGCTAGCCTGCCTTCCTGCCTCCCTCCCTTCCTTCCTCCTTTCCTCCCTCCCTTTCCTTTCTTCCTTTCTTTCCTTCCTCCCTCCCTCCCTCCCTTCCTTCCTCCCTTCCTCCCTCCCTCCCTTCCTCTCTTCCTCCCTTCCTTCCTTTCTTTCTTTCTTATAAAACTGTTTTCACAGGAGAGGCTAACAGAAAAACTTGGAGAAAAATTACCAACTCAAGCTCTTAAGACCACCTTTTCTCTGTAATAAATAGCTTGCAGTATAAAGCTTAACTGGGGATTAGTTTGCAGGCACTTTTGGAGGAGAAACAGAACTTGCAGTTTCTTCTCCCCATGCCTCCAAGTATAATTGTTGCAGCACCACTTTGTAGCAAAAGTATGGGAATGGGAAGGCAGATGCAAAGTAGAGAACGCTGTGTCAGGACCTCGTATCTTACAGACTAAGAAGTGTACACAAAGCTGGAGTTAATGCTGTGAAATCAACGTTTGCAAAAGAGTTTCAGCTCTGTGCCCAGATTAGCAAACCCGTCAGCACAGCCAGTGCAGGGCGTTAGGACATAGTCCAGCACTGGGAGGAAATATTGGCCACTGGCAGTACCTTCAAACATTTCAATATGATCATCAAATCAGCACCACAAAGACCCACTTGTTTAGAGAAATTTCATTTCTCTGCAGTATAAGATTCTCTTAGCAGACTAATTTATCTTTTTTTTTTTTTATGAAAGGTTTCCCAGAAAGGATGACTACTGACTCACGCACTGTTTTCCACAGAACTTGTGCATCAGGTTTTGCTTTATTTCAATTATGCTCCAAGCCCTCCTTGCTGTTGAGAAAACCTGAATGTGATCTGACACTCTGGGCTTGGAGACGGACGTAAGTGGGTCTGACGGGAAGTCTATATTATAGCTTGCAGTGTGCTTCAAAAGTGTAATTCGGACTGTTAAATTTTTCAGTGTAGCCTTTTCAAAGATATGCAGCATCCAGTTATGACTTTTGGCTGTAATTCCTGTATACTTAAAAAAAAGTAAAATCTATAAAAATAATAATGATCATTTATCAAAAATGACCCATGGACTGACCCTAATGAGATACCTACCCTACCCAAAACATCACCTTCTAACTTTACTTCATATTCTTTACCACATTCTTCATATGAGCCAGTCTTGGCAGGTATGTTCCGCTTAATCCAAGCTGAATTTACTGGGTAACTGCTTTAATATTGTTCCTGTGACTCCAGTGCAAAATAACAGTATTTGTATGCATTTAATTCGGTTGCCAACATATCAAGTGACAGCTTGAGATAGTGGAGGGCTTGAAGAGGAGAAGAAAGAAGGGGGGGTGAGCACATCCATAACCAGCACCTAAGCAAGATATTTCCATCTCTCTAATGCCACAGCAGATAAAGCAAATTGCAGTTATTTAATTTGTGCTTGAACAAAGAAAAATGTATTTTTTTAATTGCTATTTTCCATCTGAGAATCAACCACTTCAGAAGTAAATGCACCATAAGGGGCAGAAGAAACCACAGCCTCTGCTTGGCTCTACGGGAGAGGCAACATGGGTTTCCCATCACACATCTGACTCCTTTCCGCCAAAGATTCAGCCAAAGCTCTCATTCATCTCCCTAAATCATATTTGTGTTAGATAGTTTCTAACAGTGCTATTTCCATTCCTATTCTCTACTACATTATTGTAAGACAAGCATGAAAAATTATTTGTCTGTCTTTTATCCTGTCTCCTTCTCCACATTATATTTTACCTTCACTAGAGATGTACCTGATCTGGAAATCCCAGTTGAAGACACTGAAGTTCACGCTGGCTAGAAGTTGTAACGCTGATGCTGACTTAAAATATGAAGCCCTGGTCCAAAAAACTGCTGACTTTTAACAAGTTTAAAACCTATCATAATGTTCTGATCTAAACCTGCTGCTCACATCATTTAATGACAAGTGAACACCATCCTGAACCAGAATGTGTGCATCACCTAAAAACAGACTAGGTTCAATATCCAGAACTGACCTTCTAGCTCTATTTCCATACACAATCAAAGGAAAACCTGAATCCCCAAAAATATCAACGTTTAATACTCTGATATGAATTCAGATTGAATTCAAGTGTATCGGAAAGAAATAAATACATCTAAAACAGCAAACTACCCTCTCTTCTCTATCCTGGTTGCTTCTCTGAGCTTGCTTTGATTTTGATCTATAGCTTCATATTTCACATTGATTTTCAGGTTCAAACAAAGGCATAATCCTACCAAGTTCCTCTGCAGCTGATGTTAAAACAGAAACTATGTAAATAATTGAATTTTTTTGGTTCAGTAGCCAACAGAAAAAAAAAGTTAGTGGTTATTGTTTTGGATCCATCCCAAACTGAAATGTTTCCACATACTCAGCCAATTAAGACAGATCATTTGAGATTAAACAAAACATTTCATTCAAGCAGAAACAAATCAGACATACTTAATAATGCCAGCAAGCCAGAGTCAGAAAACAATCAAGAAAAGAAAAAAACCACTTCATGTCCCTGACCCTGCGTACCAAAGGTGGTGATCCTGTTGCTCATGGATCGCAGATGACTTGCAGGCTGTCCAAGGACTGCTCCCGTGCCAGGCCTGGGTATGTGAGGGAGCAGGGCTGGCTTTTGTGGGAACATGCTGGCTGAGTCCTCTGAACCCTTCTCTAGGAGAAGAAAGGAGTCAGCTGTGGCCAACACTGCTTGCCTGGATCAGTGACAAGTGACATGTTCAGCCTCAGGGAACTGTTGTCAGCTCCTGCCTGTGAACTTCTTTCAGAGTTTCCTCTCAGCTTTTGAGTTACAGCATTTTGCTCCTTGATTACGTGAAATAAGGACCATTGCTCACAACAACAAGTTTCACCTTTTTCTGTTGGAAAATCATCCAAAATATGGGTTACTTGAGCATTAATACTGCCCTGTTCACTCCAAGAAATTTTACCCTAGGTCTTCATCCCACGAGTAGACCAGAGCAGTAGACCAGGACATCGTGAGACCAAACCCTGTTCAGCAGACTTCAGTTTTATGAATGGCATCCAAATCTCTTCATTAATCAAATTCAGATATCAAATGTTTTTTGGAAATATTACAGTAGTTTCCTGGGACATATTTTTCTTCATCTTGCATTGTCTGCAAAAGTATATTTTGAGAAGTAATTTGTTCACCAAAAAAACAAAGTTAGTCAAAGCTATTAAAAAAAAAAATCCTACACATCTTTAATTCTGCTGGGGTTTAATGTAAACTAATGTGATAGTCCAGGTTTTCTCAGATTTTTTCAGAAGATATATAAATTTCTAAATAATTTCATGCTTTTGCTTGTTTTTGAAAAAAATTTGGATGATTGTGTTGAAACTCCTCCTGAAAAAATAAAGTAAAACAATCTTTAAGCTTAAGTATAACTATGAGACTGATCCTTTTTTTTCCTTTTCCTATACAACTTTTTCTTGAGAAGAAAAGCCTTGAATTTTAACATATAAATTAGTGACCACATAGACAAAAAGTAAACGCAGTTAGTAAGACCGGTAATGGAACCATCATCGACATGAAGTGTACATGTGTGAGCCACCAAAAAAGAAAAAGGTCAATACATCTGTTCTTTCAATACAATAAAAGACACCATTCTTTACTGGTCACTCCTTTTAGAAGTACTTCTGACAGCCAAGTTTTGTCAAACTGTTGAATTTAATAAAAACAGGGGAAATTGCATTTTCAGAGTTCCTTAATGCTCAAAGTGAAATGCCGATGTTTAACTCAGCACAAACATCAACGTTTTGTTTATTTAACAAAGAGCTTGAGGAGTTCATGTGCCTCTCCTGGAGTCACATTGTATGCTCCTTTCTGAGACTACTCCCACTGATGTCAAACTCTCCTGGCTTGTAAAGTTGTCTTGACACTAACTGCACTGCACTAACTGAGAGGAGGACTGTGAGGCTGCAGGCCTGTGAATAAAACAAAGTATGCCTTCACATCCGCAGATAGCAGTTGCCTAAAAAATAACAGCAGGGAGATGAAGGAAAGAACTAGAATTTCTGCAGGAGATTAAACCTTCTTTTGCTGGTACAAAGAATAAATTCATTTTTCCCCTTCTGAAATAAAATTCAGTAGCAATTCAGAGTTGTATAATTAGAATTATCCAATATCAGGGTAAGTCAAAAGGCACAAAAAAAGGTGACAGTTGTAAAAAAGGCAGGCAAATTTTCCATCGCGTTTCACCTATCAGAGTCTTTGCGACCCTTTTCTCCTGTAGCTTTTCTCTCAAAACCTTATGTAGGAAAAAGCAAGTCCTACTCACCCTGCTTCCTTTGGACAAACTGCTTCTGTTCTGAAGCCAAAAGTATATGAATCGCACATTGTACTTGTTTCTTTTATTTATTCCCCATATCTATCTTCAGCCTGGAACCTTGAGCTACCAAAAATAATACTAAGTCAGAGGAAAATGCTAGTGGGATTTTCATCATTTAAAATAAATGAATAAATGGTCCCTGATCAGGACAGCCTTCAGCTACCCAAAGTGTTTCTGTAGCAGTGTATCACACTGGTTGAATATCAGGCAATCGTCCTGCTGAAATATATGAAAAACATTAACAAGGTGATAACACCACTTTACAGCTGTGAAGGTCAGTTACCAGGCTTATGTTCCTAATTCATATTCACCTTACAAAGGAGCTGAGGGTAAAGCAGACTAAGAACAGACTCTCAGTTACAGCAGCAAGTGAATGCATGCTGGAACGCTACAAGCTTTTGGTTTTGCTTTGCACATAATGGAAATGTTGCTTAAGAGGTGTTGAGCAATCGCCTGTAAGAAAGTTTGTGATTATGAGAAACCTTTTCCTAAGGGATTTTCTATGTTTTGGAAGATGTTATGTGCTTTGGTTTGTGAGGTGTTGGAACTTGAAAATGCTTGGGGGTGGGGGTAAAGGCTTTTTTGTTTGAGTGCTTGGTTATTTTGGTTTTGTTGTTTGGGAATTTTTCTGCACTGTAAGCCCAATAAACAGTTATTTCCCTAATTTTTTTTTTCCCCAAAGAGAGGTAGCTTCTGTTTTGTTATGGCCTCCTCGACTGCACTGATAATCCAAAACCCAGCATAAGGTGCATATTTGTACATTGCACAATTTCAGGCACTTTTGGGATGCCACCAGACTGCAGGTGATTCGGAAACAAACAAAGTTACTGGGAACGTTTTCCCTGACCTCACAGGGCTTTGGGAAGGCCTATGAAGATCATTTCATTAATCTAGTAATTTCCCTTGTGAACGTCACCAGGACAGTTGAAGCACACGGGTATTAAGATAGCACACTAGAAATAATGACAGGTTCACTGTTAAAGGGTAAGGAAACGTGCCTCACTCGGTCTTTCTGGTCCCCTCTACCGTTCCTCATGTTTTGGGAAGCTAATTCTTTTTTGGGGGTCTGGTTGGGTCTTTTTGTCACTATAGGGTGAAGTCCCATCTGGGAATTGTCCAGCATGAAAGTGTTTAAACGAACACACTTCTACTTGGTCTGACAAGTGCCTCCTGTCAATGTAGTTTATTCTCTGCTTGCCGCATCCTAGAGGCAGTGTCCAATTACTAGCAATTTCATAAAAGTGTGCAGCTACATTTACACAAGAAGTGCGAAGCATTTTTTACCTCTCAAATTTTTTTAATCACTTCCTTTCCAATAGGAAATAGCGTCCATAGCATTCTTCCTTTCCAATAACACAGTAGAGCTCATAAAACAGTAAATAAACTCAGTCTCTTGTCTACTTGGTAGAAAAAAAATATTGGACTGCTGCCATCTTTTGGTAACACTCTATGATAATTGCCATCAATTAGGTGTTGTTTTCTAAACCAAACACAGGAATAAAGTATTCTCAAGACATTTATGAGTTTGTTGTAAAAAAGGGAATTCTCTAAATCAATACAAATTGAGGCACATTTTCTCTGTAGTCACTAAAGTTTCAGAAGCAACTTTAGTGTATTTGTACAAGGATCTATAGGAAGGCCTGCGTGAGGCAACAGAATTTCAGGACACTTGAAAACAAACAGGAGATTTTAGATTTTTTTTAATTACAGACTCATCGCTAGATAACTTGTGATCCTTGTTTTTGCATTTCATTCTTCACTTTGTAAAACTATTTTATATTTCACCACTTCCATGAAGATATATCTGTATTTTCTGAAGTCTTTACCAAACTGTCCTCATGATGTTTGGGACTGAATATGCCCTCACAGACCTGAATTATCAGGAGCCTCGAACGCTGACTTCTCTGATCCATCCAGGTTAAATGGCAACACGTGGGCAGAGTTAGAGACTAGAGAAAGAGTAAGCACATGCTCCCCATTGGTTTTGCCTTTACATCAGCTGATGAGCAAAGACTAAAACTGCAAGCTTCTGTCACTGGTCCAGCTTTCTTGGACTGTAAATACATCCACAGCTGTTTCATTTAGGAGACCAGGACACAATCGATGCAAGGAAAACAGTTTACAAACAATTTAGCAGCTGAAGGAGTATAGCTTGCAAATTATCATGCCAGCTGGAGTGTTTCAGAAAGTGTTCAGGAAGACGTACACAAAACTACTTCTCTTAATTTCAGTGAGAAATCAAGATGAGAGCCTCCTACTTCTTGGCAGTCCTTTGATAAACAGCAGGAGAGATAAAAAAAGAAATTATTGCAACAAAGCTGTGGTTTCTTGAGATTCTGTGATAATTCCTCTAGTCCACACTATCTGCAGCTGGAATTTCACAGAATAGGGATAGAACATGTCTTTTCATGCTCAAGGTGCAGAATATTTTCCACTTAGCCTTCAGCAATATATAGTCCACCATGCACCCAGCAGGTAGCTCTGATTCACCTAGAAAGATACGTGTATGTGGTACATATGCCCTGGTTAGCTAGCTAAGATAGTATTGAACCCAGTTAAATGCAGGCACATGTGGCCACCTGATACATCTTTTGCGCCCAAAATCAGCAGGAGGACAAGTAAGTTAACATCATTCAGTGCATAAAACCATTTATATCATTATGGGGCAGTTCAAAAGACCTGATCAATGCCAAAAGCATTTCAAAGCTACCTTTCTGGTGTGCCTGGAATATGATGGAATTAGTTTTATTACTGTTATTAAATATATATGTTAAGCTGGTGCCCAAAGGTACTAATCTAATCAGTAGTGGAGATGCTTGTGTTTGGTAGTGCATAAACAGAGGTTACCTATATCCTGCCAGGCTTACAGTCCATTTGATCAGGACATTTTTATTTCATTCATGAAGATATAATATGCAGTATATTAACAAAACCCTTATGTCACTGATGGGGAACCTGGAGCACACAGGTCAGAAATGACAAACAGTGCTACAGTCAATGGTACGCAAGCACAAATAAAATGGCCATAGCTGCGGAACAGCCTCTGGATGCCAAAAGAAGCAAAGGTACAGAGAGTGGCCTGGAGGAATTAGGGTAAGAGGCAGGGGAATATTTTGCACGGACATAAAAAGTCTTCTCCATCACCAATTAATTCTCTTCCATCTATCTGGAAGCTTTCCCAAAACTGACATTTAATTTCTAGGTTCAGAAAATATGTTTCTTTCTAGGTAATTATTTTCTCTAGTAATAAATTTAATAGTAATAAAGTTAAATACAGCAAAAGATCTTTAAATACCCCAAAAAGTTAGTAGGAAGCAGGCTTTCATTTATGGCTCTAGATACAAAGCACTGCCCTATCCCAACCTCTGTGGAGATACAGAATTCACTCAAAGATAGGTGTTGCACAGAAGATGCCAGCATGTCTTTAGGAAAACACGGATTGAAAATATTTGTGATATATATTACAGTCCTATAATATGTTAGTTTTACTTATTTCAGTGTATATAAACTCATGTATTTAAAATATATAATCTACCTGACCCATTTGATGGCTGCACCAAGTAAAAATGCAACATGCCCCAGCCAGACCAAGGTGGTTGTTGATGGCAACGCAAACAGGAGAGAACTCCAGATCCAGATGTCCATGCCCAGTAGCGACACCAGCTGTTAGAAAATAACATCTTTACCCTTTTGAACTGGGCAAAATACGTTGTATAACAATCAAGGACATGAAATAAAGCTATTTGCAGTGGAGTTCTCAGTGTCACTTCTCAGGGTATAACTGTGCTTTATATAGTTGAAAAGAGTTCTACCAGTGAAAGAACAGAAGTTTGATATAGCAGCTTGTGACTCTACAAAGGAATAAACAGTCCGCACTCGCTGTCAAGCTGCGGTATGTTATTACAGCGCACCACATTCAAAGAGCAGAAAACAAACTTGCTATTAATTTCAAACCTAAAGAAGGACAAGTTGAATTTCTCTCAATAAGGAATGAATGCTTTAATGATGATTTTCCTCTTTAATTTCAAGGTTCCAAGAAAGACTTCTATGAATTTTCGTAGAAAACAGAAGAGGCCTTTTGATATCAGTGGCCCTTAATTTAAAGTAGTATTTAATTTGAAGTCTTACTCAGCCAGCACCACAGAGATTACATTTTCTTTAATATAAGAGTGTGTGTGAATTTACCAGCTTGTGTTGTGGATTTCCTCGTAGTGCACACCCGCAAGGCTCACGCTGGCCGCAACTGATGCAATGGACTATGCCTTCAGCGTGGAAATGAGTTTGATGTATGTTGAATACTAGAAATTAGACAGTTCATAATACAATTTACACTACTTCAGACTGTTCAAGTGTTGCCTACAACATCTCTTCTCCATAGGTCTATAATCAGTCACTGAACCAACAAAACAAAATGGCTTTGTGGCACATCTCCAAACATGGCAGGCTTAACCACTTGGTTTCAAGTAACCACAGCTGACATTGATGAACTGGCATTACTGCTGAGGAAAAGCCACCCAGATGCACAGCTGCAGGAAACACTGAACACAGCTTAGGATAAAATGGGGAAAACAAAAGAGCCATGTGCAGCTCTCAAATCTTTAATGTGGTCTACAGCCTGATTTGAAGTAGTGGCCACATTCCTCTCCCTTACCTGCAGACCCCAGACTGAGATGAGGAAAAACATGGTTTAGGGCAAATTATTTTTGTTATTATTGCGTTAGCTACCTGTTACCCCAGCTGCGAGGACCTGTCAACTTTCCAGACATCAGTGGTACAGAAGGACTGACTGGGGCTCCCAAGTACATCTCAGAACTTTATAAAACAAACAAACAAAAGCAAAGAAAAACATACACATACACAACATTATCCTTCTCAATATCTCCCATATTCATATCAGCTTGACCAAAAATAAAGATCTAGACACACATACACTGCTGCAAGGAGACAGTGCTTTTTGTTCTACTGCTACTCATGGTTTTTCTGCCAGTGATCAATTTAATATAATCTGCTTAGCTGGCACATAGGCACTAGTTCAGCTCCTTCCCCACCTATGTTCCTCCCTCTACATCTACAATTCACAGATGCCCTTGAAGATTTTGGCTCATTTGCCTGCATTTATAACAGAGCAAATACAAGTGTGCATCAGTTATATGTATTTCATATGAGAAGTTCTCTTGCAAAGGGCATGTGAACCTGTAAAGTTTGAGTTCCTGGTAGAAACTCTCTTCTTAGTTAAAGGAAGTTCAAAGTAAGAGCAAGGTTTAACTCTTTGTAGATTGAGATACTGGAGATGGTTTCTTTCAGTTTTACTCTTTCCCACTGACCCGAGACAAATAAGAAGCAGCTTCAGAATCCAACCCAACCTGCAACAGTGTACAGCTGCAAAGCAAAACTGCCCATGCTGGTTGGTGGCCAAGAATAAAAAGGAAAATGGAAATTACTCCACATGTGTCCTTCAGAGTACTTAGTTTTTGTGAAAACTTTTTCCTGTAGGAGACACTTTCTTCCGCTGATTTACTGAGAGTAAACCACAAGCATCAGCAAAGTGATTTGTGCTGTGCTATGAAATCACAGTGATATACTATGGTCTAGGAACAAAAAATTGTCTAGGAACAAAAAGCATTATACAAACTTCAGAGCTCTTTCTGACCACAAGTGAAAACCCACATTTCTTCCTGGTGACAGCAGTGTTATGCATCTGTACTTACAGAAATGTGTAAGAAACAACTGTCAAATTTGGCTGACATTGAGGCAAACACCTCCAAACATAGGAGGTGGGAGGGAAGAGCGGGGAGGAACATCAAAACATCTTTAACTGTTGAAAGTATCAAAAAATCTCAGTTCTACATCCTCCTGAAATATATGTCTGGTCTCAGTTAATAGAAAAATGACAGGAAATGGAGCTTGGGAGGACCACAAGCATTCATCTAGACCTTCACCAGCTCCATGGTGACTCGGAGTGGTGTATCTCATCTAGCAACACTTTCATAGCACATCCTGGAACAGATAGCTGTGTCCTAAAGATATCCCAGTCATGACCTAATTAGTTCTGAGCTTGCTAATTCTAAGATATTTTTGACTGAATTATTGAGCTATAAAGAGCAGAATTGCAGCCGTGAGCTGAATTATACCTACCTCCACCAAGCAATTATTTTTTTTCAATCCTCTATCTTTTAAAAGATGAGGGCCTGCCAACCTCTGGAAACCTATGTCAGAAAAAATGGGAATGAAGCCCCAAGAGTGCTAGTGAGCACAGCATGCAGCCCTTTGACAGAGTCAGGGTTGTTTCTTGCATCAACTTGAGCGAATGAGAGGGGGTTTTAACATAATCCTGTAAGCAAACTATACTGACAAATACAAAATATCACAGAGAATGCCACTGTATCTAAAGGATGCCATTAATATGGCACTGCAAGAGTAAAGGAAAAGAAAGAAAATGAAGAAATAAAACTGCAAAACAAACCACAAAGGAATATGGAAGAAAATGACTGTCAGAGGATGAAGCATTTTGTATTAGTAGATCATGTTCATTCCCACTTGCTTCTGAGCAAAGCAAGGTCTTCTGTGCCCTTTTCCAGAGGCGCCTGCAGAACTGCAATGCATCTGCCAGAGCCAGCCTCCTTGGAGCTGCTCAGTATTTTGGGTGGGAACACAAGGCAGCAGAAGGCAAAGCGGGGGGATCATGGGAGCTGACCAAGCATCCTGCCCTACGGCAATTCAAGGCCTCTGAGCAACCCCAGGCTGAGCTTTCATCTAACTCAGACCAAAGGCTGCAGCAGCCTCTGGAGCAGAATACAGACAGTCAGAAACACCATGATTTTATTGTTATATCAAAGGATTATCCCGCGTCTTCCAAAAGCACATTTGGGGCTACTGCTCCCTCTCGTGCTCTCTCTCTCAGCACTGTCTAGCAGACCTTACTGGTAATGCACAGTGAAAGGAAACTGCCCTGAAGACAGAACATTGCACAACAACGTTCCGCTTATGTGGTACTGATCAGATGCCAATTATGTATCGTTAAGTATTGTGTTTGTATAGTAAATCGTGCAGACTCAGCTAAAATAACACAGCTTGTTTTACTAAGTCTTTATGTAAATACAACTATTGTACTGTTCCTATTCCATACTTATTGCTTCTCCCTATGGGCCAGATTCTGCCTTTCCTCTACTCAGTAGAAACCAATTTCGTAAGTTTTTCATTAGTTTCACAATGTACATTTCACAACATACAATAGTCACAAATTTGACCTTTCTCCAGCCATTTTCTGCAAAACTTCTCTCATTCTCTATGAGATACAACCATTTCTTCATCACTTTCCCTGAAGGCAGAATAAAAAAGACACAGACCATATGTCATTTACTTCCAGATATACAAAATGTTTCCCCAACTCCTGAATGCAATGCCATGACACATCAAGGATCCAGAAGGACTAGTGATGCTGTTGTGGTCTACTAAAGTGCAAACAGAGTCCAAAGTCTGTGCAAGCTGTAGATACATGATACACCAACCAACTTTGTAACTGAACAATTAGATATCAATGGAAAATGAAATCCAAATAAATCTAAATTAGGAAGTCACTCACTAGTAACTATTACCAAACCAAGAAGGTTCTCATACATTCCCAAAAAATCAACAGGCATGGATGTACTAACCACCTTCTCCAAATCTTGACTGAAAAATGAGCATAGCTGGCTTTTTGGAGGGGCTGCCTTTATTTACACAGGTCAGTAGGTTGGATCAGCCAACCAGCACAGAACATATCTTTTGACCAGGAGACTTGCCTATGCAGATTTCAGTAAGTACTGCCAACAGCCAGTTATGAAAGTGTGCATTATCTTGCAGAATTATGACAGTCTTCAAGGAACACAGGGTAAAGAAATCTAATATCAACTGACTGCAAACACTGTAACTCAAATCACATAGTTTGCACACCCAATAACCGTGAAGAACTTGCAAGTACAAATATTTCAAAAATATGTGTTGAAGAGACATAGGAGAAATAAATAAACATTAGAGAAACTGCTTGCATTTGTCTTACAGCATACAGAGCATGTCTGAACATGTACCTACCTAGTGACTTTGATAACTGTTCATTTGTGTACACTGTTGTGGCAATAGATAATTAGC
Organism: Aptenodytes forsteri; assembly: GCF_000699145.1. Classification (NCBI taxonomy): domain Eukaryota; kingdom Metazoa; phylum Chordata; class Aves; order Sphenisciformes; family Spheniscidae; genus Aptenodytes; species Aptenodytes forsteri. Next base: position 1,594,896 of record NW_008796165.1, read on the forward strand.
TTCTCACTGTATGGGCACTGCTTTCCAAAGTGAAAGTTTGCTTTAAGGAGTTTGATGATGGAAATGCAGGAGACTGATCACAAAACATACAGCAAAATCCTTCAGCACAAGCATAAACTCAAAATTGCTAAAGAAGTGACCACTCCAGGAAATGAATGGGGCTTGGCAAGAGTGATATTTATAGCTGTGACGTAAAATTAGACCTCAGGCAGACTCTGCTTTATGTCAAGAACCATTTGTCCCATTTGTCCACTGGCAAAAATTGGAACATAAGCATAGCATTAGGCTCACTCAATCTACTCGTAAATCTCATGATATATGAAAACTGAAACAATCACATTTAGTCAAAAAACTTGCCGTTTGAGAGGTATATTGGGGTGTCTCCAATACACCCTTGGATGTACTCTTCAAGCAGAAACGTGGGCATACATCCTGCATAAATATCGTTAGTGAACAGCAGTGGAATCCCCCAAAAAACAACCAATACACAAAGTTGGTCAGACCCATTGGAGATGCATGCAGAAAAGGAAGATATGAAGGAAACAAATGTCCATATGCTTTAAAATACCCATTTCCAGATCATTGTGCATCAGTTCAGATTGACTGTTAGCCAGATGAAAGGTAAAGTTACTTTAACACCTATTCCCTCCTGCATGTCTCTGTCCCAAACACTTCCCCCTTTCCTGACCACCAAATCTTCAGGTATTTCACTTTCAAGCTCCTCCATATAATTAATTTTCAATTCATTTTCCATATAATTATTTTTTTACTTCTATTCACCACTAACCAGCCTTTGATTTCTTTTTTCCATGCTCCTCCTGTGTTTTGTCTTGCATTACAAAAAAATGTTGCACTATGCCACTTGTAAGACAGTAAACACCTCATCCAAATGCAGCTTGAAAAGGAATAAAAAATTTTCAGCACGTTTTAGAATTAACCTCTTGGACAAAACAATCTTTCCTGAGAATGCTTTGCATTACGAGTCAGGTCTTTAGGTCTCAGTCAAAGATGTTAAATGTGTGACTCTCTTCAAGTCAAATTTATATCAAGCTAGGATCTTGCATCATACTCAGGTGCACCTTGCTACATTTTTGGTATAGACAGCAATATTGACAGAGGAAGTGTAATGATTCTCAATTTCACTCTTGCTATGTCAGGTAGAAAGACTGTCTTCTGGACAGCTGCTCACAGTCCTAGAGCAATTACAGCAGTTCATAATGAGCAATAATTGATGTATTTCAAACTGTTCTTAGTGCCATTTGGCAGTTAGGAAATATTTCTAGGTCATTTCAGGGATTTCGGATAGACCCATTTAATTCTGGGTTGCTGCTAGAGATTTCAGCATATCCCATGCTCAGATGTAGTATTTCTAGCAGAGATGATGAAAACATTCCATTTTAAAATATGATATTTCTGCATTTTGGATATTACTTGATAATCTGAACCACATTGAAGTAGAATATATGTTTTATATAGAATTTGATTGACATGCTTGTCTCAAGAAGAGTAAATATACATCTTTTGAAATCTTTTCATGGACAATGAAGAAAATGGTTGTTCCAAGCTGCAGGATGAAAAATGAGGAAAAAAAAAAAGATTAAATAAAATAACAGAAAGGTCAAATTTAAATGTACCTAAAAAGAAGTCAAAAGAAACTTTTAGCAGCCATTTATGGCTACTGGATGCAAATGATAAACATGGCAAAGCATAGGACGCGTTGGTAGATGCTAGAGAATAAATGAGTAAATACTCACCTGTATGCAGCTGGAATTATACTCATTTCCTGACACAGCATCCTGAGCATCATCCTGAGTAGATGCATAGCATATAGCTATAGATGTATAGCAAATAGCTTCTATCAAAGTTTAATCAAAAGCGTGCTACATATTACCAAGGCTTAAACATCTGGAAATATCTGCTGTCTCCTGTATGCTGTATCACAAATTTTATTCCAGGAGCCTACAGAGCAGTCACCTGAGAGCGGAGCCAGCATTTGCTGCAGGCAGCTACAGTATTGCTATGGACCTTAGTGGACACCACATGTGCTTACATTGCTCAGAAACCTGGTGGCCGAGACTTTCTGGAGGTGGGAGCAGGGGTGAAGAAATAATGTTGGTAGCTTTATCGATAAGTTGGAGCTAATGGTATACACTGAGACTCCCTATGAAGGATCTTGTGAAGACACATTGGCTGATGGTGGTAAAAGAGTTGAACTGGAAGGCAGTAAAAAAGTACAGGGCATTACTATATCGCCCAACTTCCAGAGAGTTTTACCGAGCTTCTGCAGTGGTTAAAAACTCTTATTGTAGACTTAGGCAAAGAACCCCTCAGTGTTTGGAAAGAATATCTGTCCTTAAAATATGTTTTCACTTTGTTTGACAAATATAATCCTTCTGCACTGTTTTGTTGTAATCCACAAATTAAACTGGTGAAGCAGAAAGAGGCTCTTTTCGTTAGGAAACATGGAAAAAATTTCAGCGGAAAAAAAATAGTCATTCAGACAGCATAGTCAAAACCCATATTCAAAGGACAAATGAAACCAAGAAACAGAAAAGGTTAAAATGGAGTTAAAACCTAGCAGGAAAATTCAGCATCTCTACCTTTAGGACATGTATTAGATATATATGATATTCAAACACTTTTTTTTTAATGGCTTATACTAACTCTATGTGGGGAATTTTTTTATTTTTGTTTAGCGTGGAAGCATTTGTAAACAAAATCCCAGACTCAGCAGAAACATCTATCTGGAACCCATGCTGCACAAAGCTGAAGCTTGATGTTCATGGTTGTGTAGGTTTGCACGGAACAGAAGACAGTGCCAGACAGCAATTGTGTTCCTGAACTGGTCTTCTCAAATTAGGCATTTGCTTCTGATCACAATTGTCAAGCTGTAATAAAAGGGGAAAAATAAGACCTTTTAAACAATGCAGTACGGCCGTGTAAAAATTTTCTTTTAATTATAGAACCTTGCCCTCAAATCCTCCCAGGTAAGGAAAAGGAACCAGGACACCTGGCATTTCTAGCTCATTTTTTAATTTGTGCCTCTGTTCCCCTAGTTGTAACATTGTCACATAACATTTGTGACAGGTCTGATGGGTTTCGTTAGCTTTGTGTTCTCATGTGCTGAAAAGTTTAGAGAGTTAGACTTGAACAACAGAGGATAGGCACAAGAGCAACAAGCTCTATCCGTACCCAGCAAGAACAGGATACAGCAGTAAATGGAGCTCTTTCATGGCCATGTACATGAAGAAGTACAGACCAATTAAAAGGAAATGATAACTTCAAACTGAGCTACACTTTTTCTTTGCACATCTCTTGCAATGAAAAGCACGAGTGTAGCTTGGCACCTTGCCATTCTGTCACCCTCTAGGAAGAAAAAAAAGGCACAAAATTATGTAAAGGTAATTCAAATATCAGGTGCAGGACTGAGAAAGAGCATGGTGATATTTCTTCAGAAAGGCACCTGTAGCAGAGGAGAAGCCAGACTGCAGTTCATTTGCTTTGCCTTGTGCTGCTCACTTCTATGGCTTGAACGGTAGAAGAATTCATTCCACCAGGCACACGTCCTAGTACATGCAACTTCTCACAATATCCTCACTTCAGCCACCTGAGGAATAAGTAGCAACTTACTTGAACATGGAACAATTGTAAATTAACATATAGTAGCCAAGCACAGGTGATATTTCTTCAGAAAGGCACCTGTAGCAGAGGAGAAGCCAGACTGCAGTTCATTTGCTTTGCCTTGTGCTGCTCACTTCTATGGCTTGTAACGGTAGAAGAATTCATTCCACCAGGCACACGTCCTAGTACATGCAACTTCTCACAATATCCTCACTTCAGCCACCTGAGGAATAAGTAGCAACTTACTTGAACATGGAACAATTGTAAATTAACATATAGTAGCCAAGCACAGCAGTAATACACTAATAACTATCTGTTTCCCTGTCCCAGTAACTGAATTCCTGAGGGCAAGCAAAATAGCTTACAGCTGATGGAGATCTGAAGGCTGCATATGAATCATTCCCTGTCTCTTGAGCATCCTGAGTCATCTTCATTGTGAACAAAACAATGTTATTTATTTATTGCCCATCACTGTAGCATCTGGATGCCATGCAGAGTTTAAAATGAATATGCTGGCAGGCAGAGCGGTACAGCACAGGCTCTAGACTATGTCAGCTGGTTGTTAGATGTCGTCGTTAGCACCAGCTTTTTTTGCTTTACTTTGTCTTTTCCTTCTGCTGCTTTCACTCTGGCAGTTGCAGTAAGTTGCTGAATTTGTCCTTGCTTTCCCATTGTTTGAGATTCTGGATGAAGTCGGTGACTATGCAGAGCCGAGAGCTCAGCCTTGCAGATAAGCAGAAAGCAAGAGCTGGGGAAAATGGTATGGGATTTGTTGGTAACATAACTCCAAATGCTGTCATGTTATCCGCTACCATTTTTATATCATCAAAGCCAGTTTCCAGTTTCTTTTGTTTCTAGGTGTATCATTCACATGTATTTTAACGGGAACTGAGTTTCCAGACAGTGATTCCCAACGCATTTACCTTTCACCAGATAATCCCATTATGCATTTAGTCATTCACATGATTATGTTAGTAGTTAGAGAGCTGCTTTTTCTCTAAACAAATCCTTCTGCATTTGCTTTGGTAATGCTTCTCTCCTATGTAAACAAATAAAACCATGTAGAGAACATTTTACTTACTAAAAAAAGGCAACACACCATAGCAAGAATGGATTTCAGGACTTTTTCCCAATTTGACATCTTATTAATTTTTTTTTGTTGGATTTAAGCTTCTCAGCCTTCAGATTTCAAGTCAATGTACTTCAAGGTAGAGATGTCTTTAAAAAATGTGCTAAGTATCTGCAAAAAAACAGGCAGCAAAGAACAATAGGACAGTAACCTTTACAACATTTCTAATAGTTCCTGCTTCTAGCAAGTTTGAAACTTAATAATCTCACCAACTTTCAGTAGCTCACATATTTGGGGTATCTGAATTTTGCAGTGCTCTGCACGAATATTTATGATTTTTTTCCAGAACTGCTCAATCCTGCTGAGTTTAATGGAAATCCATAAGTATTACAATCAAACATGTCAACGGATATCCCAGTTAATCACACATACACACATTAAAAAACTCTATATACTCCAGACTGCAGGATACTCAAAAAATTTGGACATAAAGTCATCCAGTCCTCAGAAGAGACACTGACAACCCACAAATATGAGGCCATTGGAAACGCTGTATATGCAAGTAATGATTCCCCACACAGAAAATGCAAGAAATCTTACTGACTATTCTCTGTGATTTTGAAGCCTGGAAATCAAGCAACTATTTAAAACCATTGAGCAAAACCAAAATTTCAACAACAAAAGAAAGAATCCTGTGAGATTCACAACAGGAATTTTTTGCATTTTTTTCTTTTAATTTTCTTTTCTCCTTACTTCCTTGCTTTAAACAGCATGGCCCCTGTTCTCATATGATTCATTACAAAAACCTAAGAGCCAAAGGGTTATTCTGGTTATCTTGGTTAAGAGCTTTAAAAGGGCACCCAGAAAAATCACAGCTGGAGGAGCCCTGAAATTCCTGTGGAGAAATGGCAGCAATTTGGAAAGGGACTGCATTGGCAGATAGCTCCATTAAATCTCTAATTTCTGTTCCCCCATGAATACATCATTGCTTAACTTCTCCCACAGAGGGGAGTACAGGGTCCTAGTTGTAGGATTTATTTGTTTTAACAATGGTGTCTGTCTGCATTTAGTTACGTTAGCACACAAAATGTACTATCACCTGAAGCAACTGTCACCCTATCTGTTGGTCCTAAAGGCAATATAGGGATAACTGGTTGGAAATAAATTTTTCTGTAACAAGCTATTAGGCAAGGACATGAGAAATAGAGATTTCTCAAGAATACAGTTACATTATGTGTTCTCTTTGATCCTTTCATCAATATGTCTCACATGAAGGTAAAACAATACATAGAGAGCACAGCAAATGAATATAATTTCAGAAGACCCTTCTGAATTACAACCAGCTTTTTCAGGCAGTGAGTTCTCACTTACCATCAGGCATCAAAGCAAGGGATACCGCTGTGACCCTAATGCCAGATGAGTAATGTCAGCAAGAAAAGCTTTGTCAGTATGTCAAAAAACTAAGCCATTCAAACTTCCATCAAGGGAGACAGGGTGGGGGAAATTCTCTGATCTCTTTGCTTAAGATGCAACCTCCATGTTCCTGCACTCCAAAGGTTGTCTAAGGAACTGGGGGAAATGGAACAAGTTAGAAAGCATGGTAACAGAATATGTATGTAAAGAAAGAATAAGCTACATTTTCTGTAATGGTTCCCACCAACTCTATCAGCATTCCCTTTCTACACACAACAGAGCATTGTTCCTCTGCGCATCTCCATCCACCAGCTCTCTCCTTCCTATCCGGGTGCTTGCAGCTTGGACCAGTAGTGACCAACACAGTTCAAGGGCTTCTCTGCAGCTGGGGATCCAGTTCGCAGGGGGCTGCATGGATTGGCGCTACCACATCATCCAGTTTCAAAGTTCATTAGGGAGCTGTGCAGGCACAAAATCTCTAGAATATTCTCATTTCTGCTGTTCTCTCATCCATTATCTCTTGGGCTGAAGTGGGTCTAAACCACTCCTCCCCCACTCCAAAAAAAAAAAGAATCAAACATGCTTGGGGTCCTTCTGCAGACTCTGACCATTTCAAAATGACCACTTGATCATCTCCTTCAGCCTCAGAACATTATGCCGAAAATCCACGTACATTAGATGATCCCACCAGAGGACTGTGCCTAGGCATGCGCAGCTCACCATGGCTATGCCTTGCTGCCAGCCATTCACACTGGTAACCCATACAGCACAGCTGTAGTAAGGTTTAAGGTCAGTCCTTGAAACCTACCGTGAAGACAGGATCCAAAAAGAGCCAGCCATCCTGGGCAAACTTCAGCTCCTCGCATGTGGTGGATGGATCAACAGAGACAGAGGAAAAGCTCAGGATGAACACCTAATATCTGAGCAGCGGTAAGGAATTACTTCCTGGATGACGTCTCATCCAGACCTCTTTCTGCAAGGGCTGCGCTCCGTGCTCCTCCTACAAAGTCAACCATCACCCACAGTTCAAGCTAGAGGCAAGAACTTACACAGCCAATTTCTTTGCAGCCTTTCAGCTATGATTCAATGTTTCCTGAGACATATGCCCAATATATGCCTGATGCTTTGGATCAAACAATAACTGGCCAGGAAGCTTTATGACCACAATTCATGGTCACAATTAAATTTAAAGGCAATCTTGCAATGGAAGTTTAACCTATAGCTATGCTTTGCCCTTCTCAATGGGAGGAAGACTGAATTCTCTCCCATTCAAGCCACTAGCAAAATTCAGAAGAAATCTGACAGATTATATATTTGCTGGAGTGTCATTTTTCTTCTCTTTAATACATCTTGAATTTTTTCTTGACTATTTTTACATCGTATTTTGAGTATAAAAACACCACAGTGCACAGAAAAAAATTTACAGATACTGCAATTTAATTTTTTCTATTAAGTTATGTCCTGGTTTCAGCAGGGATAGAGTTAATTTCCTTCCTAGTAGCTGGTACAGTGCTGTGTTTTGGATTTAGGATGAGAACAATGTTGATAATACACCGATGTTTTCGTTGTTGCTCAGTAGTGCTTACACTAGTCAAGGACTTTCCAGCTCCCCATGCTCTACCGACTGAGAAGGCTGGGGGTGCACAAGAAGCTGGAACTGGCCAAAGGGATATTTCATGCCGTATGACGTCATGCTCAGCATATAAAGCTGGGGGAAGAAGAAGGAAGGGCGGGGACATTTGGAGTGATGGTGTTTGTCTTCCCAAGTCACCGTTAGGCGTGATGGAGCCCTGCTGTCCTGGAGATGGCTGAACACCTGCCTGCCAGTGGGAAGTGGTGAATTAATTCCTTGTTTTGCTTTGCTTGCGTGCGCAGCTTTTGCTTTACCTATTAAACTGTCTTTATCTCAACCCACGAGCTTTCTCACTTTTACCCTTCTGATTCTCTCCGGGGGGAACGAGCGAGTGGCTGTGTGGTGCTTAGTTGCCAGCTGAGGTTAAACCACAAGTTACTATAGTTTCAGAGCTATATTACATTCTATTAATATACAGTAGCAGACAAAAATTGAACACAGTGATTCTGTGTCATCTTCAGCCACCTAAAAAAAGTAGTAGGTGACTTGAACCAACAAGTCAAAATTTATTTTCCATTCAGTTTCAAGTTCAGATTAAGGACGCCTCCTATTAGGGACATCACAAAGTAAATTTTATTCTTTCTGAGAAAAGAACTTCCTGTGCACCTTAAAATATGCCAAACTTCTGGTAACTCTTATATCCTATTCCCACAGTTTGGGGAAATTTTTTCTTACTGTCATTTAAGACTGTGTTTTCTTTCAATTGTATAATTATATTCAGAGGAACCACATTTTGGCAATTTTAATTCCCTGGCTTCTGGAGTAATTTCTTATAGGGTATACGCAAAACACACCATTACCTGACAGAAATTAATGCATAGTAAAGGAAAAGAATTGCTGCTGCGTGTGCATATAAGTTAATGTAATGAGACATTATTAAAAAAGGCAGATGGTCCTCAAGAGCTTAAAGATAGTTGGCGGCTCTTACTGATCTGAGGTGAATCTTCAAATGAAGCTTTATTGGGTAGTTTCTTGGTGAAAAATTTCCAAGGGCCTGAGAAGGTAAGGCTTTTATGCCAATTTGTGAAGATAAACCAATGACTGGCCAGAAAAGTAATTTTCCAATCATGTGAAACATGCTAAAGTATCCTAGGAAAAGACAAAGAGGCAAAACAATTGTATTATTCTGCAGAACAATATTTTAATGTTTTGGGTTGATCTAAAATTTTCAGTTTCATTTTCATCTATTTATACTTGGTAATAAATTCTATTCCTCTTAACTGACAAAAACAAATCGAGAATTTCCATTTCAAAAATGTTAAAAAGGTGGCAAGCAGCTACATTTCAAACTGTGACTGCCACTGGATTTTTAACTGCATGTAAATAAATGCAAAAATAACTCATTATCTGCACTTCTGAATAGAGCGTGCAGTTTCTGGGATTGCATATGTATGGTAACTGCACACGGAAATGATCAAGGAGCTGAACAGCTCTACGGTAGGGTGCTCAATTACTCGCTGAAAATGTGTGATGTAAATTGGGCTGCATGAGCCACATGTACCAAGAGCTTAGCTCAGACCACATCTCCTGTTCAGGCACTGTTTGTACTGAAACATAATTAGTGTGTTATATTGTTCATCTTCTAAACACTGTGTGTCCGTTACAGAGTTATGCCCTCTACACTCAATGTTCTCTTATCTGTTGCGCTCGTGTTCTTTCTTACCGAGCCCCGAGCACTCTATTTCATCTGACAACACCAAATATTATTTGTGTTATGTAAACCATAAAAGCAGGTTCAGTCCTTTCTGCATTCACTGTCTGTATTCACCCTGTGATCTACGGATGCACTCAGAAGTGAATTACTACTGAATAGGTTAGTGGTTTGTGCTGTAGCACCTATGCTACCTTTCAGGGTATCTGGATGGATATCTCAGTATGTAATTTGCAAACATACATTATGATAAATTGTGTAAGATCAATACTTTTTTTAAAAAGGAATTTAAAGGAAGGGTATTCAAATGAAAAAAATTGAATATAAACAGGCTATTTATATTTTAGCCATTATTGGACAAATAAAAAAATGTAAGCATATGGTGCTGGAAGTTTTATACATAGAATTTTAGTATTTTATGTAAACTATCATGTTATTATAGGATGTCACTTTAAATTGCTTAGAAAGTTTAAATCTTTAAAAAAAAAAAATCACTGAGTAATTTCAAAATTATTGTCCTTTGCTTTTATAAGAAAAGGTCAAGTTTGACATAGTAACACATTACTTAACTTGATGGACGGCTTACTAATGTGAAGAAAAGCATGCTTAGGAGTTTGTAATTCTTCTTTATCTTTAATACTACAGATCTGAAGGTGCCAGATCACCTAAAACAAAACCTCAGCAAACAAAATAGAGTAGCGGGTATAGAAAAAAAGTAATACAAGGTCACATTTCCACTCGATTTATTCAGAAAGTCACTTGACTTTCAGTTAACAAGAGTAGGCAGTGTATGGATACTTAATTGCACAGAAAGTAAGTAGATTAGCATTGGCAGTATTTGACTGTGAAATCAAGTCATGAAATAGCATTAGCCCTTGTTATATGTTCTTCAAGAAGAATAGTGGAAAAACAGGTAGTTTAGCAACAATGCAAATGTTGCTAGAAAAGACAGTTGCATAAAAAAGACAGAACCCAGATAAAAATGTCAATAGTGCATCATCAGCCTTTATAATACAAGGACTGTGCTACCTGGGAAGAGTAGCTAGTGTTAGAAAGAAACGGCAAGTAAAGGTATATGTCCCTGTATAAAACTGTTCTGCAACATCTGTTTAGACATCTGCAAATAAAACCCAAATAGTCGTGAAAGGTTGCTAGAAGGATATTTATGAAGTTTGGCTGGCGCTGGTTCCTCAGTAATTGAGGTGAAAAAGGCAACTAAGAAAGCAATGAAAAAGACAACGAATGCATTTAGAAAGTGTATCAAGATTAAAATGATTAATTAGAAACCTGAGGTTTCTCTGTACATTTCCTAATTCAGTCAGAAGAATTTATAATAAAGGGCAATCTTCTGTATTACCATTCCCTGGCAGTTAAAGGTTGCAAGTAACACTGTGATACTGTTGTCATTTTTCATTATTATTTCAGTTTAAACACACATCATTACTATATGCAGTAATAATAAAAAGATGTCTCTAAATTATAAGATAAGTTTCCCTTAATAGAAAAATTCCATTTTCAACTCTAGCAAACCACACTACAATGGCCAGCTGCCCTGCAGCACCCTCTCCAGCCAGGCAGCACATCTTGCTCTTACTCATGCTTGGTGGTTATTGATTAAGCTTTTTTTTTATCTGATGAAAAGACTGCTCCAGCACTCAGCAGGAATCCCCCCAAACACGCTTCTGTTAGAAGAAAGGGACCGAGCTTTGCATTTTGTGCTAATCTTTTCCACCGCTGTGTCACAGTGTCCGGGTTGCTCTAAGATCAGTGTGCACCAGTTCCCCCACTGACAGAGGCTGCTACGCTGCACCACCAAGCCCTTCCTCAGGGCTGGTTCCCCAAATTCTGGCACTACCTTGGCGCAAGTGAGTACAGCAAACCAGTGCTGACTACTACAGTGGCCAGAGATTTAGACACAGCCAAGCTGAATATACCTGAGACACCTGCAAAGATAGCTCCATGCAGAAAAGAATAAACCTACAGCTGAGGATCCAGAGAAGGACCTGTACTAACAGTGTCCTGTCACTCCCAGCTCCCAGTACTATTAGGACCAGTATGGTATATCTGACAGGATGCCTACAGCATTATACTGCACTGCCGGCCACTCTCAATCTAAGAGGACTTCTCCCTCACGAGTACCAACTCACAGCCAAACATTTCAATCTGGACAGACCTTTGAAAGGAATTAAATCCAGAGACTATGCAAGATGAACAATTACAGATTTCTTGGCTATTCACACTATTCTGCATCCAGGAATTCTCTGCAGGAATAAATGATTTAAAACAATGTTTTCATGAATAACACTGAACACAAAAAGGAAAGCAAAACAAAACCACAAGATGGATAGAAATCCTTTGCTAGCTTAAAAATGCATGTGTCCCAGATTGATTGGTTAAAGCTTCTTTTTCTTAGCTTCTGGTGTATTTTTAAATGACAAGGCATCAGTCTTTTTGTTATAAGCGGGATTGTCAGCAGGAGAAGCCAACCTCAGATTCATTCTTTTAATCAGTTTTGGATGGAGTACATTTCTGTAGCATGTTCTAACAGCTTTGAGTACAGCTGGGTAAATGCCAAGATGCTTGCTAATGAAAATTAATTTCATACTGTATTCTGTACTTATAGCATCATTTCACTTGGAGAAAATATTTTCAATGAAGATATCAACTTCTACAGAATCTTTTCGAACACAATTTCAGCAACTGCATTTCAGTGGTCTTTTATGGGCTTGGGTTTTTCTTTCTTGACTTGAGGAGATATGATCTCTCCCAGCTTTCAGTGCTGGACTATGGGACCTGCAATATTTCTCCAAGCACTCAGACCACTTTTTCCAGAAAGGCATAACTTCAACCCAAATGGGCTAAGCAAACGTTGGACATAAATTTCTTCACTTGCACCAACTCATGCAGCACCTACTAACCGTGCCAGAGGAGAAAAGCAGTGCAAATGCAGAGAGCTGAGCAGCATAATCGGGGCTGCACCAAACCATTACAGAATCAGCCTAGTAAAGATGCTAAAGAGGGGCTTATACTTTATTTCAGATCCAGCCGGGCCAGTATGAGAGATAACTACCCCAGCTGCCTGTTGGGGCAGTCGGTTCTGCAGTAGGGGAGAAGCTTGCCTCCAGGTGCTCCATGATTAGCGTCAAGCAAACTCAGCAGTGGTTAGAATTATCTTGGCATGTTTGCTTTAACAAGATAAGAGAGCAATTACATTACCTGCTCAACTGGCAGAAAAGTTGAATCAAGAATGAAGAGTTAGGGGCCAGAGAGTTCTTTCATTGGCACAGCCAGACCAAGAAAAGAAGATTGTCTTATGCAGGAGTAGAGATGCCCTTGATCCCTTCAGCATTGTTCCTTTTGAGCAAAACAGATCATAAATCTCATTTAAACTTAACATTTACAACTTTACGGCCATTCAAACTGAAGTCTGAAATCCACTTCCTGAACCCCCATTTTTAAAAAGGGAAAAAAGGAAGACCCGGGGAGCTACGGGCCAGTCAGTCTCACCTCTGTGCCTGGGAAGATCATGGAACAGATCCTCCTGGAAGCTGTGCTAAGGC
>NW_008796165.1:1608922-1618183 GCF_000699145.1 Aptenodytes forsteri
GGACTAGATGACCTTTAGAGGTCCCTTCCAACCCAAACTATTCTATGATTCTATGAAGTCAAGTAGTAGGCTGCGCATGTATCACAAGGGGAACTAGGATTCAACAAGCAGATGAGACTGTGTCAGCCCTGGAAATTGCATTTGTTCTACCTGTGACAAATATGGAATTAGTGAAGTAGCAATGGACAACCCAACCATATATAAATGTATTTATAATATATGTAAATATATTACAAATATTGTACATGTGTGCAGTTATTATTTTGATAACATTTTTTAATAATAAAGATAATTTTTTAAAAATGCTTTTTTGGCCAACTTTCAAATACTGTTGTATGGTAATTCATCATTACTTTTTATCAACCGCATTAATTTTAATTTATTTTTATAAATAGCTCTCTAATGTACTACTAACCTACTACTTAGCTGGTAATAAGAGAACACTGTGTTCTGTAGCCCTGTCCCACAGAATAAAATGAACTTTAAATATGAAAAAATAGTTGAAAATAGTGAATGCGAGCCAAGAAAATTATTGCTGCTACGAAGAGAAATACAGACTTATTTTGCTTTTTAAAATCCTTTTTCTCAAACTTAAAATATATTTGAAAAGGGAATATGCTAAACTAATCAAAAATTCACAGTGAGAGACCAAATGAAAGCAGCAATTCTTTATATTCCCAGAAGGGACTGGGTATGAGACAAAACTGGATGTAGAAAGAAATTTAGGCAAGACATACAGCAGGAGAATGGATATGCATTTGAAACAAAGTTTGGGGGTAGACTGTATTTTCAAAAAGAGGAAGAATAATTCATTGTCTCATTTGTTCTTTGCTAAGAATTAGCATAATCAGAGTAATAACCACACCTTTTTAGTAGAAGGAAAGAATAGGTATTGTGGGCAAAAGGGACAATGTCCTGGAGACTTTTGTACCATGAGTGACAGCATTAAAAAAAAAAAATTGCCCAAGCTTGTGGTTGCAAAGCAAACTTCCAAAATGCAAATAATAACACGGACCTGAAACAACAATTTGGGACCAGTTCCTTATATCAGTCTCAGCAGAGAAATTCTTTCTTTCTTACTGGGTAAAACATACATAAAAGGAGAGGAACAACCCCTTTGTGTTTATCTGTCCTGCCTACTGTGACTAGAATCCCACGATGGTGTCAAGAGTAGACAGAGCTCAGTTTGTTCAGAGCAGGAGAGTACAGTTTGTTTTATTACTTCAAAGTTGGTCCATGGTCAGAGCAGTAGAAAATTGCTTTGTCCCTACCTGTCGTGTTTATAGTGAGTCTAGGACTAGGGATCAGGTGTTTTTTGGCCTAATACCTCAGATCACAAAAGCATAACCCTTTTAATTCAGTTGGTGACTGGTACCTTTTATCGCGGCAAGTGAATGTCTGTCTTTGCTTGAAACTTTAAGTGATTAACATAGTTTTAAGCATATTTCAAAATGGCAGAAATAAGATGGAGTGCTATGATGATTATGGAAAAAAGCCACTGACTGGATCTTCAGTCACACATTATAGCAAAAATGGGCATCACACAATCATTCCAAAATATTAGCATAAAACCCACACAGCAATGAAATATAATTCAAGCCATGTGAAATCACAGGAACAAACCACAATAGATCATACACCATATAAAAAAATTCAAACCATTCTATTGTCTTCATCACTACTCAGAAAAACATAGCTGACTTTCTCAGAATTGCTTAATCTAACTGTCACATCCCTGAAGATGTAGCCACAGACATCAACATGTTCTGGCAACTCTTAGACAATATAAGCTCTCCAAGAGTATGGAATCCATAACCTTGGTACTGACACATGACAAAACGTGGGTTACCACATCTCTGCTCTTATTTTGTAAGCCGTGCTAATTAGATGAAACTACTTTGTGTACACAAAGCCTTTTTACCTCACACCATTGTTTTACTGGGTAGACAGCTCCTCAGACTGATTATCTGTGGTTACGCTGCCTGAAACAGTCACAACATCAGGTACTCCTTCCTTTTCGCCTGTAACAGATCCCAGGTATACTCCTGGTATTATTAACATTGCCCCTGCTAACAACCACAAGGAGGACAGCATTTGCAGGATGAGTAAGGACAGCGGAAAATGACCAAGTTGTTTACTGTTGTATCTCAACAAGGACTTGTTGGCTCTGTTTTGGTTGTAAAAAAAAAAAAGAGAATTGCCTGATCCAAACATGAGATGCCATTATTTTACTTTATGCACAAGCTGTGGATGCCAGCAAACCAAAGAGGTTTGCAGACCCCAACCAGGACTACCATCTGATCAGAGCAGCTTAGTCCTTCTGGACAGCTTACTTCACAACACTTGGCACAAAGACAACAAAAGATTTTACATGCCACATTTTGGTCATATTAACAAGTCTTTCAAGTAACGGATTCAGTTTTCACCTGCAAATGATATTCTGGAAATGGAACAGGTGTAGTTTTACCACTTTATAATGTCTTTGGGAGAAGGAGGATAACAGAGACATTTGCTTTGCACAGATGCCACCTCCTGTAACAGAAGGACAATGATGGGGTGGTAATCACTAGGCTAATATATGTTCCATGAAGTCCATTAACAGCTAAACAGCTACCAGTGCAGGTATCTTTAGGAGGCACTGCACTGGTTTCTGGAATGGGCCCTAAAGTCCGCATATAGCTTTATTAACAAATAGAGCTACGTATAAACTGTGGAGTGAATTCAACAACTGAGAACACTGTCCTCAGAGTAACATGAAATATTATATACTTCAGCTTTCTAGCAATATTATTCAGCATTTCTTATTCTTTCCTCACCTTTGCAGTGGATTCTTTTAATCTCTGGACAATTTGCCTGTCTAGGTACAAATCAGATTACATCTCACTTCCACATTAGGTTCCCATCCCCTATCCGAAGGAAAGTATTCATCTCTAATTTGAACACACAAATATTTCTTTTAGCATTTAAAACTTTTAGAGAAACATCTGCCTTTGATGCCTGAAAATTCATGTCATATAACACAGTGCTCACCTTTTCCAACAAAGATGAAGTTGTTGTCTGAAAAGAAACCCTGCAAAACTGACACTTAGAAAATACCACATAATATTAACTTCTGCAGCTACTGGATCAATGAGTTACAGAAAAATAATGCTTGCTTAAGGTCATAGACTTCAGCACGATCCCAGCAATCACGCCGGGAGGCACTGTGACTCAGAGATGCACTTATGACTCAAATCACCTCCTTGGCTTCCTTTTGCTCAGGCATGTGGCCATTTACTTTTAGCCCATCACTATCCTCCTGCATTTTCTCAGCTCTTTGGTCTGTTAATTGAAAGACAGGGGTCAACTCAGCTCACATCCTTGAAAGGCGGCTGTGTTCTTTAGCCCTTACGTCATCACCTTGTTAAAGATTTAATAGTATAAATACTAAATTTATCAAAAGCCCACTGAATTTAACAAGACAGTAGCTATTGGTTTATCTGGACCTTGGGTGCAACTCCAAGATCTGTGGAACTCCCCAGTACAATAACTCAGTACTACATGTGGGAGAATATAAAGTCAGCGCAATTACTGCAGGGTGCAGAAATCAATGAGTAAGTCTTTTCAGGAGGGAGCAATGCTGTTGCTCCCACAGCCCAGGGTGGGATTGGTTCTGTAAGGCTAATAGAGGTTAAACACACTAAAAACCTCACTTGCTCATTAAAATAAGCATCTGTGACTGGGAATGCTCACAGCAACTAGAAAAATCATGCATCCTTTCCACACAGATACTTTTCAGACCAGATGAAAAATTATGGAGTCCATACTCTTTCTACTTCTATTCTTACACAGCACTACTCTACAACACTTTCCCATGTCTGGGAAAATCCATACCTACTACAGCAACAGAGACATGTCTTGTGATTCTTGCTATCCTCATAGATTTTCTTTCTTTTGTCTCTGACAAAAGGCTTTTCTTGACCAATGTGAATGATGACTTAAATAGTCCAGTCAGCTGATTTGCCACCATTTCAATTTCTTTCCTCATACCAGTGAATGAAAACTGGTGGCGTTCCTTTTCAGAGGTTCATAAAATTTTTGTTTCCCAGTGTAAGTTGGGCAGTAGATTACATAACACGAATTCACGTTTCAGAAGTGCAACTTTCAATACAATCAGAGATTTGAAATGACAAGATAAGGACACCAGATCAAACTATAAGTTACTACACAGCTTTAGTGAGCTGTACACAGTTTAGATCTATACACAGCAAACCCTAAGTAATTTGAAACTGGGTCCAGATTCATTTCCCTAGATCCCTGGAAGATCTTTTCAACAATTGTGATCTGACTTTGGAAATAATTTAAAAAAAAAAATGTCCACCTTCTTGCTTCATTAAAAACATTGACACAGTTGTTCATGCTAAAATATAAATAGTATTCTCATGGCATATTAGACATTCAAGCCAGCATTAAAGTCTCCAACCAAAATCTCTGTGTTCCCAACGGATTAAACTACATTATGTTGCAAAGTCTTTGAAATGAAATTGTATTGAATAATTTTACTGTTTGCCAGTTATCAGCATTTCTTATAAGCGCGTTGTTTGTGTCTACTGAAACTCCCTCAGTGTAGACCATATCCTGTAGCCAGACATCTCCACCTGAAATTCCAATTAGAAAAAATAAAGTAAAAAAGAGTTTACAGATCTGGATTCTGACAGACCGCGGACAGAAGCTGTGGGGACTCTATGGAAAGTTTTCAACGAGCTGCTTTCTCTCTCAGACCAAGGAAGTTCCAAATCTCGATTTCCTGTTGTCAGTGGATCACTCCTGCCATGACTATTGGAAATCCTGTATGCCAGGTTTCCTAAGTAATTCCTGAAGCCTCATTCTCATTTCTTCCTCAGTCTCTCCCTCTTCTCCACATAGTAAGGAAAGTGCTTAGCCTCTTTTGGGTTATGATTCATATTTAAATTATTGCATATTGCAATAACTTTTTTTTTTCTTTTTTCTAAATGTAACGGCTCCTTGAAACCATAGTCAAAATATACCTCATCACTGGTCTAAAGAATTCCCCACAAAAGCTAAGTGTGCTCTCTTATGGTCTCTCACAACTTCCTACTACTTCTTCATTTTGCTATCAAGTTCATTAACGATTCAACAATGATTTCTGTGGCACTCCTTGAATCACGTCCTCTCCCCTCTTTTCTTCTTCAAAATGTCTCATTCTATGCAAATTTTAGAGACTCTACATTTTCCCCTCCTTGACACCTTTGATTCCGTGGACAATGGAAAAAATCCTTTATGGAAGGTGTGTCACCACTTGTATTTCATAGCTTGATCTTCTCCTGTTTCTGCTCTTCCTTTTGTTCCATCAATTCCTCTTTCCATAGATCTTTCTTATTTCAGACCCTTTTGATTTGAGATCTTGGCAAATCATTCAAACTCCAAGCTGGTATCTTCTCTTCCCGCCTCCTGTCCCGCCCCCACCCCAATTTCACACTAACAGTAGCAGCAGAATAAAGCAACTAGGTCACACACTAATGTTAAGAATATAATTAAAAGCCATTAAGAGGTTTCAGTTGGCTTTCTTCCCAGTTTTTAACAGTAAATCAGTACATTTTAATTATAAAAATAATATATTGCCTGTTTTTTAAGGGAAGTGCTTAACTGAAGTAAAACCATAGCCACAAGGATATTAACACAACAGTTTGACAACAAACAACATATTTGTTATTCAAAAAATTGTCATGCCACAAAAAATGCAGTGGATGAATAATACAAGAAATTCTAATATCTTCTGTATGGTAACACAGGTACTAAGAATTATTTGATCATTATGTATAATAAAAGTATAATATATTACACATCTTTATTTTTCTTTCTGAAGATTATTTTTTACTGTGAACTGTTGGAAAACTTAGACTAGAAAATGAAGACCAGCATCACATTAAGATGAAAGCACAGAGCCTTCTCAGTTGTATTAATACTTATCATCTTACGACGGTGCTTTGAAACTTCAATTTTGGCAGACCTCTCTGACTACTTCTACATCAATATTTAAAACAGGTCAGGGAAGAGGATTAAGCCCTCACCCACAAACACTTATACTGTTGAATTCCTAGCATGCCCCCAGCAGAGTTTTGACCTTCACAAATTAGCACCTTCCCAGACAGTGCATGAGTGCAAGACCAGCCACAGCCCATGTTGGGGACCACTCCCAATATGCAATTTGGATGCTGCCACCCTGTTTTGAGAAGGAAGTCAAATTAAATACATGACATGATCTGTGCCACTCCAGTTGGTCCCAGAGAATGGCCTAATTTTCCTTCTTGGAAAGACAGTCTGTTGCAGTAGGTAAGATACATGCACAGACCAAGGGATCACTAGGAGAGTTTACAACTTAAATACAGAAACCTCAGAATTAATTAGAAAGAAGCAGCATAACCCTCCATTTTAATGATCTCCTAATTTCTGGTCCAATGTTTTAATGGTAGAACCATCTTCTTAGATTTGTCTAATACTTGACAGAGTTGCAAGCAATGGAAATGTACAAGATTTTACAATTTCTATGACTCAGGCTTTTATATTCTTATGTATATCTACATGCCTATACACACACATATGCATATATTTCCCTTATATGTAATATATTTGTGCTTGATCCTACCAAGCACAACACACACATCATATATTTCCCTTATATGTAATATATTTGTTGATCCTACCAAGCACAAATCAAAAAAACAACCCATGAAATCAAGGTCATTGCAAAACATCATTGAAATAAATAGAGGTACAATACCTAGAACTAAATCTCATATTTGGTGTGAAGTAGATTCAGCTGTGAGGGTTTGATTTTGTTTCCTGTGCTACTGAAATACAAATAAAACAGAGTGCTGGAAATAACTTCATCTCATTTTCCTACCAAGCACAAATCAAAAAAACAACCCATGAAATCAAGGTCATTGCAAAACATCATTGAAATAAATAGAGGTACAATACCTAGAACTAAATCTCATATTTGGTGTGAAGTAGATTCAGCTGTGAGGGTTTGATTTTGTTTCCTGTGCTACTGAAATACAAATAAAACAGAGTGCTGGAAATAACTTCATCTCATTTGATTGTATCTGTCGGTCATTAATACATTATTTAACATTTTTCAATATTAATGAGGACATCTTTGGTAAAGAAGACAGGGAATACAGGAAATCAGAAGGCTCAACAGCTCCTCTCATGAAATGAGCTGTAATTAAAGAATGTTTTATATTACTCTTCAAATTTAGTTCAATTTAATATTCTATTGCCAAAACTTTGCTATACAAAGGATGGCTCTGAATTTGCAGTCAGCCATTACCTTCCACATCTGCACAAGGAGAAGCTCAGACATTAAGATCTATTTGATCTATTTTTGTAGGAAATTATTAAAATATTAATTTCCCTGGTTTTTAATCCACTCTAGGATATACCATTCTTTAGATATGGCCCAGTTATTACCATGCCCGCCTCACAGCATTCCTTTATATGTAATTTTTTAAGGTCACCAACCTTATATCATAGAATTATTTTAACGTGGTATTATTGTGGAAATTTTGCTAGGAAAAATAACTATAATAGGACTGCCTTCCTCTATAGCAGCAGAGGGAAATACATTTAGCAGAAGCCATGACTTTTAAACAGAAATACATAGCAATGGACATTTAACAAAACTAATCATTAATTATTTAGCAATATAGGACTATCAAAATGAGTATGTAAATTTATACTATACTAATAAAGAATTATCAAGGTTTCAAATTTAGCAATACTATAAAGTTATGAAAATAACTGATTTTTTTGTTCACTGGCTAAAGCAAAGAGAAAAAAAGCTATTTTTCAGAATCAGTCTGATAAAAACAAACTATTTTGAGGTTAATCAAAACCCTTACTTCTGCTCAAAGTGTTAATTTTCTTGTGTTTAAGCCACTATTAACCTTTGCAATTTTTCAAATAGTGTGTCATTTCAAAACCAGTAAATACTGAAACATTTTGACACTTCTTAGCTATGGTTTCTTCCCACACACACTCTGAAGAAAACTATTCATAACATTCAACCCCAAACTGTAAATAACTGTGAATCTTACAAAACCAGGACAATTCAAAGAATCTGGGAAATTCCTGATAGGGCTGGAAAGTTAATTGGTGACATGGGTTTATTAACAGTGGAGAGTTTCAGAGAGAAACTTCTAAATTGAAGGAAGTAGAAAAATTTTTTAGGAGCAGCGACTTGTGCCCACATTTCCCACTACCAGGTGGTACCTTAACCACTAAACTATAATTTATGCTTCTTTGCTACATGAATCCCATTTTTTTTTTCCAAAAAGTAGCTCATCTTTATAGAAAAACTTACTTTCTTAGAACTTCTTCCTGGGAAGCTGTTGGTTCAATTCCCTTTAGTCAAGAGAAAGAACTAAACCTAGGCTTCTTATTTTTTTATTAGCTGTTTGGCACTGTACTAAAGTATATTTTCAGTATCAGCAGTAGCAGGATGCACTATACACACTCAGAAGAGGCAAGTCAGTAATTCAAATAGTACTTGCATTCTGTTTTTAAGTAGCTGGCATTACAGAACAGCACTTTGTTGCAATCCTGCACAATCTTTTCATGCAGGATATTTTCAAACAAAGACTGTTATTAAGACAGCCTCAGAAATTACGCTAGCTTTCATCAGTTGAGAACTTCACCTATATAGCTAGTTTATCTTGCAAGATGTAATAATAATAGCCTTAAATTAAGTCAGAAGCAGGTTAAAGTGAAATATCAGATTGTATGTGGAATATTGACAGAATATATTTATTACCACAGACTGGAAGTCTAGACAGTAAAGATAGATTAAAATACTACCCCTCTCAAAGAATAAAAATAACAATGTGGTCATAAAACCTATGCAAGCAAGGAACAAGAATCTTTGAATGAGTTACAGAAGATAGCAACCAATTAATTTCACAGGAACTGCAAAAAAGAACAAGATTTCAAACCACTATAATCACTAAAAGTAACAAAATAAAGAATTGCAACTATATTCTCTTCTCAAGCAAAATTGCCACTTAAATCAGTGGAAACTTTAAGGTAAAAAAATGAAGTACTGGAACAAATTGAGTACCTATTTTTGAAAAGCTCTTTGAGAAAGCAAGAGGAAATTATTTGCTATTTTCAAGATACCAACAAAATCCTTACACAGAATTGTTTTGAAAGCTTCAAATTACTTCCCCCCCCCCCCCTTTGCACACTTTGCAAAAGGACTAA
>NW_008796165.1:1618194-1623318 GCF_000699145.1 Aptenodytes forsteri
GTTTGCATAAGGACTTAGCAAAATGAAGGCCATTGACTAATTAAGTGAAGATGGAAGAATAAAAACAGGCCTCAAACACCTTTTATTCCCCAGTCTAAGTAGTATTTTAAAATAAGGACTCACATCTGAATTCAATTGTTATTAAGATAAAGTGAGGGCATTCCTTTGAAACAGCACTTTAAAATAAATTTGGCCCTGAAAAAGTGTTGTGAAAGTAAATTGAATATTTCTGTTGACTAATTAAGTGAAGATGGAAGAATAAAAACAGGCCTCAAACACCTTTTATTCCCCAGTCTAAGTAGTATTTTAAAATAAGGACTCACATCTGAATTCAATTGTTATTAAGATAAAGTGAGGGCATTCCTTTGAAACAGCACTTTAAAATAAATTTGGCCCTGAAAAAGTGTTGTGAAAGTAAATTGAATATTTCTGTGGAATCCAGGCTGCTGGAGCGCGAGTAGAGGGACAGCAGGCAGTCGGTGCTGGGACACTTCTCCAGCTCTACGCCCAAGTCAGCCCCATGGCTCAGTAGCCTCAGATAACCCATCTCATCATTACTAGGTGGAGGCTAAGCAAAGATTTCCATCCATCTTTTGAGGAAAGCGACTGTCATCAAGCCATGTCAGAAGTAGAGACTTAACTATAGGCAGTTACGTATTCACCCCTACTTTAAGCTGCTCCCCAGCTAGGCCTGCAGCAGGAGATCCCATCTCATCCCCAGACCAGCCAGCTGTGCTCATTTCAGTCTCCATGCTGGAAATTTCAAGTTTTTATGCTGTGCAGACTATAAGAAGAAAAATGTTTGCCATACATGTCTAGGGGAGTCTACAGAAAGGGTCACTCTCCTCACTCCTTTTATTTTCTTGATTCACAGGCAATTCCAGTGATGACTAACACAGTTATGTAGATTCTGTCCTAAAAAGTACAGTTATTTACATTGCTCTTTATCCACTCACTCCAACAACAGTCATGGTATAATTCCCACTTTACTACAGACAGACAGTTGCCCTGCATGTTGTCTCTCTTTTTCCTTTATGGCTTGACCTTCAAGAGAATCACTGGGGCCTTAAGACTGCAAAAGGACAGGCCAGCACAATAATTTGTTGTTAATAATTTTGTTCCAAATTCCTATTCTTGACGCAAAGCAGCAAAATGAAATCTAGGTGCCTGGCACTAATTTTCTATTGAATACCCAGGAAACCTAACAAAGAAAAATGTACTTCTCTGATATTGCTGACCTCTCCATATGTATTCTCCAAGACTGAACCATTGCCACAAACCTGTGTGAATCTAAAGCTAAATAACTGCAACTAATAATAAATTCAAGCAACGAAAGAGGACCATTCCCTCTCGATTCAACACATATAGATAAGAAAATAGGGGATTTACGTTTATGCGTATGTTAAAGAAAAAGCAAAAGAGAAAACCTGCAAGAGTAAAACAAAGTGGTTAGGATATGTAATGCAGAGAATCCACCTCTAACTTGCTGCTACTCATAGCCTAACCTCAAAATGAGCTCCAACTTTTATTTTATGCATGGCACAATTATCTTGTGTAACTAACCTGTGTAAGGCATCATAAATATAAAGAGATGAGTAAGGCACACCAGTACTTTAGTAAGGTACATGAAGTGAAAGTTTCAAGAACAGCCACTGCCAAAAAGAATAAAAAGATTTCAAAGTCATCCCTAAGTCTTCAAGGCGTACCTTGAAAGAAATGTCCGATATGCAGCACTTGACACTTACGGGATCTCAGTGTGATGAAACCATGATTCTTCATCTGCTTTAGTAAGTCATTTTTTTTTTATTGAAGTCTTTCCTACTTTTCCATTAAAATCCCCATGGAAAAAAGAACTGTAAAAGTGTCTACAAACTCGCTCATCTTCAAGCTATTAAAAGCAGTTCCTTATATGCCTGAGGTTAAACATGTACAAAATATTCGCAGAATTAGGGATTTAGAGAACTGCTGGATAGCTATAAAAATTGTTTTAGCACTTAGTAAAAGATGAGCTTTAACAACAAGATGAAAAGGAACATTCTAGATAATGGCTGGCTTTTCTGAAATAAGAGACAATAATTCCCACTATCATTTTATGAGGCAACAATCTGATTTTTGAGAGCACAGGCTTGACATTCTAAATCTGCATCATAAAACCTCACTGCTACAGCTGAGAATTTGCTTTAATTTCTTTTCCATTCCCATGTTTTTTAAAAAGAAATTATTCTTACTTTACCAAAATGGCTACAATATAAAAACAAAAACGTTTAGCTATTAGACCATGTTACCAGCAAGTCATTTTTTATCTTTTAATTTTTCCATGGAGCTGCAGTTTGATGGATGCAGAATTTTTCTCCTGGGACAAGTACCAGTGGAAAGAATTACTGAATTCTTCAAGGACTTAATAAATACTTAGTGAATTCAGGTTTTAAATGGTGACCTATCAAAAGCATCTGCTCCAGAGACAAATGGCATCTTGTCGGTCTAGTTATGAACATTCAAAATTACATTTGAACTCCATTATAATCACCCAATATTTGAGCTGTAAAATTCGTACTCTCATTCTCATCACTTACCATGAACAAATCTTTCATCAGTCCATTACACTAAATGGATATAGCTCATATGTGGAGAGATTTTAATCACAAACGGTTGTGAAACAATATACACAGTACATAAGTCCATAAATTAATAAAAAGTATTTGTACCAATTTTAAAAAATTAAATATCTGATAGCTTTGTATAGACACATACATTACACAAGTATAGCTACAATTAAAACATACTTCAGTAGTCAATGATTTAAAAAAAAAAAACCACAACACAGTCAAGTATCTGTCTATAGAGCTCATTAAAACAACTGAGGCTATTGCTAGTCTCTCACATAGCACCTCCTGACCTGCAATAGCAGGTTGGGTGAGCATTTCTTCTCTGCTTCCCAGCAAAGACACCACAGCTTAAACAACCTTCAGCTGAACTTTAAAGGCTGATGAAGGGAAATTTAAGCAAAGCCAACTACATTTGCACAGTAACAGGTGAGAAGCTTTCACACGATCCCCTTGCCAAGGTCCAGTTAATAAGTGTGATGATCATCTCGCCATTTTATACCATGGCAGATGCTTCTAAGCAGTTTCTTTTTGTAGTTCCCCTTTACAAACTTACACCAAAATACTGTAACTACAGCCATTATAATTTATACATTCTATTTTCCCAAAGCAAGTATACAAATAAACATTTAGTTCAGATTAACCTTTTCCAGTCCTTGTCCAGTTTAGTTTAGCACATTCAAAAACTAAATTATTATAGAATCAGGTAGTATACACAAACTTAGCCCAAAATAAGAAAATGTATGAATAATAACTGAATACATTAATCTAGTAGAAGTTTTTAAGGAGGACAATTGCAAACTTGTAAGACAGTGATAATGTTGAGAACCGCAAAACCAGCAACTGCTTCAAGGTACCACCCTACCCCTTCTTCAGCCATTAATCTCCTTCTCTTGGAGTTCCTCACCCCCACTGAAGATCTGCCAGGCAAGGAGTGCTCACACAAAGCACGCTTCTTCAGTACAGCCAGGGAAACTAGATAGCTTAGGATGATCATCTATTCCACTCTCAGCTATTGCTGCAGCAATCCTGCTTCTCCGGGTCACTTGGACAAATTTTAAGCTTTGCATATCATTCTTGCAAAAAGTCATTCTACACTGTAACAGTACCAAACAGTGCAAAAATATTGACTAATGTACTGAATCCATAGCTAGCACTAACTAGATACAAAGCTAAGTATTAATAGGTATTAATATGTTCACTATCCAAGATAAGACACATACTAGGATTACTGCCTGGTCAACAAACACTGCCAGGTGGGGAAGGACAGGACACTGACTTTCCTTAGGACAGGCCGGTCCTCTGGGTTGCAGAATCATTGTTCTCATTCTCTGCTATCTTTCCTAAAAAGGAAGAAAGCAGAGAATTTTTCCTTTCTTCTTAAAAATGAGTTTTATTGCATTTTCATGTCAGATATTTCCTCTTGAATCCTTGACCTGCTATCTGTAATAGCTCCAAAATTACACTTACAAATTTTTACTTCTCTTACTTTGCGTGGCTTTATCTCAAGTACTTTCTCACTCCTCAACAGGATTGTAACTGATCTGAGTTCACACAGCTGAGCTGGACTAAAAAGCCTTGAATCCCAGCTGAACCCCAAGGCTGAGGGTGGAGGAGCTGGGAAGCTGACCCACAAACCTTTCTAGAAGGAAGCCTAAAAGCTAGTCCAGATCTCTGAAATATTTATGTCCCTTGCTGGTATCACCTGTGACTTTAGCAAGACATTTTCAGCTCCCCTAGCCTCTGTATCACAATGAATCAGAGTAATGAAATTTAAGATCTCAAGCTGGAAAGCACAACTGAAGCCCTGTTACTGACATGTGCCACTCTTCACAACATGAATTCGAGGTTCCCTGAAGTAGCTCCATCTTCAAATATTTGTTTTTATACACACCAGTGAAAAATCAATTATATTATTGAAAATGAATGTTGATGAACAAAGGCATCACTAATCATCTCTGAGCTTTTTCAAGATCAAATTAACTTTATTAGAAGAAAGTTCTTCCTCAGAACTGAAAAGTGCAATTACATTTGTAGGAAATGGAGTAATTTCAGCATCATTCCCCTCCTCCTATCTGTTTGCAATACCAGATGGAGATTCATTGGAGACGAAGGGATAGAATCATAGAATCATAGAATCATTAAGGTTGGAAAAGACCTCTAAGATCATCGAGTCCAACCGGATAGGGAGAGTGAGGGACAAACTAAGGAGAAAGCAGGTAAAATTCAGTACATTTTTTGATACTGATAACATAGCTGCAAGCTGAACAGCTTTTAGTAAAAAACAGTATAGCAGTAAAAGGAAATACAAAGAGGAAATGAGAAAGGCAAAAGCCCAGCTAGAACACAATCTGGCTGCTGTC
Source organism: Aptenodytes forsteri (assembly GCF_000699145.1). Lineage (NCBI taxonomy): Eukaryota > Metazoa > Chordata > Aves > Sphenisciformes > Spheniscidae > Aptenodytes > Aptenodytes forsteri. The sequence continues at coordinate 1,623,161 of NW_008796165.1, forward strand.
GTTAAAGACAACAAAAAATGTTTTTACAAATATATTAATGACAAGAAGAGAGCCAAGGAGAATCTCCATCCTTTATTGGATGCGGGGGGGAACATTGTCACCGAGGATGAGGAAAAGGCTGAGGTACTTAATGCCTTCTTTGCCTCAGTCTTTAACAG
>NW_008796165.1:1624741-1632803 GCF_000699145.1 Aptenodytes forsteri
GACGGTTGGACTCGATGATCTTAGAGGTCTTTTCCAACCTTAATGATTCTATGATTCTATGAAAAGTAGAATATAGTAGAAAAACAGGCAACATGCGTTTCCCCACATAACAGCTTTGTTGTTTAAAAGAAACTAAATGTTTCAGAAGAGTGTTTCCCCTCAATGGAGTTGAATTCAAACTTCCAGAATACACAGACCACAGCTGCAGGCCTGATCCAGCCAGAAGTATGCAATTAATCATCACAGTAATAACTGCATCATTGAATCTCCTTTACAGAGTTTATTAAGTTCCAAACACTGGGGTCTGATAATATTTTAACTAATGCTAGTAATAAAACTTCTGCTTCATTTGTATTAACCATAGGCTAAATTTTTTCCTTACTCAACCATACAGCCAAGATTCATTTTTCCCAGTCTCTCAATTATTTCATAAATAAAACCTAACGACTAATACTCTCACTGATAGCAGTGGTACCTCTGACATCTTGCTGCCCACCCCAGCATTGTGGGGCTCTCATCGTTTCACACTCAGCACCTGTGATACCCAAGCTGTCTTTCTGCAGCTACAGAGGTGTAGAAAGGTGGGGGATGGATGGCTTGATGTGCCTGCAGAACGTCCCTCAACACAGGGGCAGAGGCAACAAAACAGTGCCCACCCAAGCCCAGGAAATAAATAAACACAGCACATGGGGGACCAAACCAGGTCTAACCATAGCTAATATGTGCTTTCATGGGCCTTTCTCCATCAAAGCATTAAGTATGTATTCCTTTTAAGACACAGTCAAAAGTAATCATGATGCTTTGCTGAATTAAGTTCATAATACATAGAACAAGACTTCTGGACACTGTTCCCCAAGTTATTTGTCAAAGCTCCTTCCACAATCATGGAAAGGATTAGGCCCATCAGAGTGGATCCAAAACAACCAGCAAACTGTGAAACTGGCTTCTCCTCAGGAGGAGTTCCAGGAAAGAGCCTCCAGGAAACCTCCCCACACACGGGCTGGATAATAAAATCCATTCAAAGGAAAGGAATTCCTAGGAACTGATGGTATTAAGAGCTCAAAGACTCAGACCTTTGGAAAACAGAATAAGGAGATGCAGACGGATCCATCTCCTTTCAGAACGCCCCTATCTCTCCTCTAACACTGTCGCTGAGGACAAGGCACAACCAGGAGGGCCGTGTCAGGGCTCTGGGCAGGCAGTGACCATGAAGGAATAAACTGTGTTGAGAAAGCAGAGACTGTCGCACACTGAGGAGGACAAGAGGAACAGGAGGTGCAGCAGGTGAAGGCAGAGGTGACTGCTGGTCTGAGGAGAAAAGCACACAAGGTGCATATTCCTTTTACACAGACTCAGGTTTCTGTCAGACATCAGCTTTGGTAAATTCTCCCAGAAGCTGCCCTAAATCAAATTCCAGGACACAACAGTAATGTCCTGCGTTTGATGCAGCCAAGGTCCCTTGGAACCATGCCCTGAAGTTACTCCACATGTTATCTATCGAGTTTCATACCCTGGAGGAGAAACAGTGCTACTTTATCTGTAGCTAATCAAACAAATTGGTTCCAGAAAGGAGGGTCATCAGAAATGGATCTAGTACAGAGTGGTCGATGCCTCCTGTCTGATCAACAAACCTGTGAAAGGAGAAAATTAAGAAGATGCAGATATAAACATCTGCAGGGTTCTGAAGTAGGCACCTAGATTCCACCTCAGTCCCATTATAGGAAGACAAACCTCTGAGGGGACTCATCTGTATTCCCTAACAGGTCATAAAATATACATGATATTCCCCAGCACCAGCTGGCTCAGTAGGAATGTTCAGTCAAGCTTCTCCCAGACAAAAGCCAATACTTGTAACGTGGGCCAGTTACAGCTTCTTGGAGCTAAACCCAGGCTCTCTCAGGCACCAGACCACAACAGCGCTCTCCCTCACACAATAGCTCTTGGAGTAGATCAAGTTCCAGCAGTGCTGAGCTTCTCAGATGACAACACGGTGGCTAAGAGAATGCATCACTATACCTCGTTCCAGGAAGTCAAGGGTTGCCCCATTTAATTACTCAATATTTTGGCTAAACTTCCCCAGACGACTTTAATCTTTCCCTGCCACTCAGATGTATTTATCACCTAAGATAGCATCTGGGTTTTACAGCAGGAATGTTGCAACGTCGCTGAGGTCATAGCTGGTAGAAACCCCTGCTTGCTTATTGAAGGTCTCCACGCTGGCTTCAAACAGAGTCTAAGTCCAGAAATATATTTTAATTATGAATTTAAAATAATTTTTAAAAAGCAGAGGTTGTTCTGAAAAAGCTACATCTCAAGAATAACTTGTCTACCTTCATTCAGCAATGTATTTTCTTTCTAAAGCAGACCTCAAGATTAAAGAAGCAACGCAGTAAAATCCAGTTCAGGGGGGAGCAGGTTTTACCAAGTTTTTTTGCCTAGATATGAAAAAAAAAAAAATTAAATGGAAAAATTCTCAACACACAGTAATTTTCATAATTTACCTTGCTCAGAGGTACTGACAGAGGCCAGCCACCTCTGTTGTAACTCCTTTGCTGTGTGAAGCTTACTACTCAGTGACATGAAAATGGTATTTAACAACTGTTCTGGTAATGCAGTGACAGAGAGCCACTACAAATATTCTTTCATTTTTCTGATTGTTAAACTTTGAATTTTACAATGTTGTCTATTTGCTGCTGTCTGATTTTATACTCACTTATTAGAAATTTATTACTACTCATCTTATACATGTCATTGCAAATTGTCCCCGTGCTTTGTGAGAATCCTACAGTGTGGCCACTGTCATTTTCAATACACAGTTATGTTGTGGTCTAAGCATTTAACGTGAACTCACTTTTCATATTTTATTAGGACATTCACAAAGCCGTTATCGTGCTCACCTAATCACAGCTTGATATCTAAGAAGTTGGATCAATTCTCTGGATAACACATTTTTTAACTGTACAAAATGGGAATGACTTGGAGCAATGGGACAAAACTCCTTAGAGAAGCACAGTATAATAAGACATAGAAGATCATCTTAAGCTAACATTACAACAAATAAACCCATTTTTTCCCTATTGGGATGGTCTAACAAGGACTTATTAACAAGGACTGCAGTAGCCACTAGCCTCGGTTAAACAAGACTGGAATTTCAATTACCTTTTTTACAGCACCAATCATAGCTCCACAGGTTAATGGGCAAAGAAGCTTTGAATTTGAAACACCAAAAGTCATGAAAAACTTTCTTAGCAATATCCTCAATCAAGTTGCAAGAACATAGCATAGATCTGCTATTTATGAGCATCTGAATTTGCACCTTCCTTAGGGTAACATAGTGTGACAATGTAGCTAACATTCACTGTGCTAAAGTAAAAGATAAGCACATAGAGATGTCTTTGTAAGTACAGCTTGCATTTTGAATATAGGGTATTAGTTTCTCTTTAGTAATTATACAGATGCCTGCCTTTAACCACTGGAGATGAAGGATTGGTACCATTCTTTTTCAGAAGCATCATCAGATCTTTAATTAACTCTGTTGTCCAAGGATTTTGCTGTTCTACATCTGAGCCAAAACAACAGGATCTCAAGCAGTTCTGCACTTCCTAATATCCTTCTGCTGTAGCAACTGAACTGTACAAAATAAAGCAAGGCTGCCTTTTACACCACAGGAAACATCACTTCCTGCAAGACTATTCTTCAAAGCATTTCATTTCACCTCAAGACCATTTAATTTGTGAGCTTTGGCTTAATCACAGTTCATGGCAAAAGGATAAAAGATAAATCCTAAAAAAAGGCTAAAGTCCTGAAGGATTAGTAGATGCTTTGTAGATTTGTAGATGCTCTGTTCAAAATCAGCTGATTAAGTAGATGCAGTTTCACATGGACACCAGAAGAGGAGAGAAGTCTTTTAAGTGATGTACTGTTCTTTCTGTACTATCTGAGGAAAAAAGCACCCCACCATGTTTAACAGCATCACTCCAAAGAAATTCAAACTGTTGAACCACAGAGGGCTGGCACTTACAAAACCAGATGGAAATCCAAATACGTGTTTTGCAGAGCAGCTTTGCAGCACTAACCACTCACTAAGGGGTGAACAACTCTTGCTTTCTTCTCCCTCTGAAACGCAAAAATTCTTTTCTGTTTAAAGAGGGGGACACACACAAAAAAACCTACTAAAGAAAAAAACACCTCCATTAAAAAAAAAAATCTTTCCCTTTCTTATCAGTGATATGTCAGCACTAGTTAGCTTTTGCCAGCTGTCATAGGCTGCCTTTGAAATAGGTACCTCCTCTCACGATGATTTGGAAATGCCAAAACAGAATCCTAAATGTAAAACCCGACAAGAATATATAGGAAACCAGAGGTAGCAGAATACCTGCTTTTCTACTGTATTTTTCTTCAAGAAAAAAATATTATTTTTCTATGATTAGGGAAATAGAAGAGCTCTATCTATCTTTCAGTGTTCACCAAACAGATGATAGAAAGTCTCTTCCCTACAGAGATACCAGAGAATGAAAAGAATAATCCACCCATGAAGCTGCAGCACTGACTTTACCATAGCCCTTAGCTCTGCTGATCCCTTCTCCGGCTCCTGCTGGCTAACCCACAGCCACAGGGAGGACATTTCCTAAGTGCCGGACTCTGGCACACCTGAGCATGAATACCAGAAAGCCTTTATCTCTCCTCTTTCTTACCCATCTCTGTCCTACGAGGGACTTGGTTCTCTGGATGCAGACTAGGTCCTCAGAGGATAAGAGGGAAGATTTTCCCTTGTGATTACACTTTCTGCAAGTTAACTTGCTGAAAAATTTAAAGGTGAAAACATGCCCCTTTCTTCATTCCCAGATGCCTCACATACACAATTTAATGCACAAATCAACAACCTACTACATTTCACATTTCTGATCTATTATTTCTTAAAAGAAAGTAAAAGGCACATACTGCGGCTTTCAGGAACAAAGGAAGCTGTTAGTAATAACCAGGCACGGTATTATATCCAAGGATTAGCCTATTTGAGGCTTTATCAGGAAACTACATGATAATTAATTGGCCACAACACTGCGTTTTGAAACAGAGGTTAGATCATGTTACAAGAAGGAAAGCAGAGTTAGTTACTGCTCCAGAGAGCTCTTAAGTCAGTAGGAGACTTTAGATCCTTATTCCTTTAACATAAAACTGATTTCCCACAAGTTGTACATAAAGACTGTTCTGTGAAATTAGTGGTCAGACAGTATTTATATGTCACACTGATATATTCCAGATGTAGACTTTGATATTCCCAAGAAAAAAGAAAAAAAACCATCTAATTCAGGGGATCCTCAAAGAACCTCCATGCTGTTTATTTTCTAACATCGTATTCCTTTTGGCAATGCTAACTTAAACTCATAAACAAGAGGGTTCTGTCCCAGAGAATGCAGCATGCCCTCAACCACAACTGAAAGCAATAGGAGCAGAGCATGCTGAGCACCTGGCAGGAAAAGTCCTTAATTAGCACCATTTGGAAAGCCATAATATGAGATCACTCACTCTTGGCTCTTAAGAAAGAATATGAGGTGGTCCAGAACAGAAAATGTACCCAAATCAAATACATGTGTTGACATACACTATTACCCTGCTGATTTAAATAAAAAGGGTACGAATTTGTTCTTAAAACCATTCTAGAATTGTCCTGTATTTGAGGTATAATTCATGTTTACCCGTTAGCACAGATTCTGTGCAAACTACTTGTGTTCGGTTGTACGGATTAGAACCATGATAAAAATTGGTAACTGGGTCTCATTCTAAAAAAGCCATACTAAAAAAGCCATACGTAATTTGACATGACTGTCCTTTTAAAGTTAATGGCACTGTTTATGCTCTTATGCAAACAAGAGCAAGAAATACAGAATCATTTGCAGAGTCACTCTTTGCATAAATGAAATTACCTTTTCTTGTTAAAAAGAGAAAAATAATTTGAAAGGAAGAAACAGATTGAGGTAAACCAAAACAGACAATGTCTAGAATTTCTTCCTTGTAATCAGTTTGTAACTGAAAACTTCACAAACGTGATGGGCTGCCTATATTCTGAAGCCTCCTTCTCCTCTCTAGTGCATGGTTTATAATTCAGTGGAAGAAAATACCTTTGACAGTCTCAGACCCTCTCTTCTACAGCTTCCTCTTTGACTGTATTTTATTTGTATTGAGTAACCACTTTCCATCCTTTTGCTGAGACCATTTATCTCTCCTTTTAGTCAGAGCTCAACTACTTCCTCAGGAATGCAGCACACCACAGCGCAGAAGTTATATGCAAGTATTCATCATGCCAGTTTAAGTGTCCAGTGTTCAGTTCTAGCTGGGAAATTCCTACATTTCATTCAACTTATTAATGCATGTATGTTGTATGAAAAACAGCTAATATTTCTTCAAGGCTAAGAAAACTTACGTGACTCTAAAATCATGGAACAGAAATAAAACATCCTGTGATTGCCTACGGCTTTTAAAAAAATCGATCTGTAGTACTAGTAATTAATAACAGCTCTCACTGACATAAAAGAGGGTTAGGGGTTTTTTTAGAAAAAAGTTTCACAGTTTTTTTCAAATTACATTTTCTAAGAGGAAATAGAGGACAAAACAAAGCAACTCTAGTTGCAGTTTTGTCTCCCTCAAACGTTCAATACAACCATTCTACTGTGCCTTGTTCCTGATTTCTACTATGACCACCACCATCATGTGGATAATAAAATAATGTTATTTGAACTATTGTGGTAATTTTTTTCAATATGCTGCTTATTTTGACCAACAGACTGCAGGAGAGCCAGTTTCTCTATAGGCTACATGATAGTTGGTTTTGTGCAAAAATTAAATGATTCACTGGGTCTCTCTTCCTGAAGCAGTTAAATAAAAAAAAAGTTCATTTGCCAAAACAGCTTTTTCTATGCCATATATTATGTTTCATATCACCAGCTTAAGATCATAAATCTGGCAAAGGGCATTGGCCCTCTTGTCTAGATGCAGCAAAATCCTCCTGCTTAGAAATGTTCTCTTACAATTTCACACACTGCAATGGAATCAGCAGATCCAACCTCACAGCTAAGCTTTTATCAGCTCTTCTCATTAACGTTGCCCAGTGTCCATTTTGTTGCTAATACTATGAAAAGACAATGTAAATGCACACAGGGTCATCTTTTAAAGTAAAAATGCAAGTACAGATAAGTCAGTTCAGCAAACCATAATTTCAAAGTATAAAACGTAACAATCTTAACAAGCAGCCTGCTTCTGTAAAACCCTGAATCTATTCAACCTCCAGGACAACACCACTAAAAAATGCCATCTTAAGGATCCCAGCAAGAGGCTCCACACTCCTATTCAGAGGGTTTTTTGGGTTTGTTTTGTGTTTAGTTTTGGGGGGGGGGGGGTGTTAAAAAATTATCAATAACCAAATATAGCATGATTCCAATTCCAATCAGGAGTACTGTTGTCATTGAATCCAGTCTGGGAATGTACTTTTCATAAAAATACTTTCAGCCTTATTTCTCATTGCCTTACTCACTAACTCGTTGACATCTACTGCATCAACTGCTGCAAAAGCAAGAATAAAGCAGGACTCTCAACATCATCATCATCATCTTGGAAATCTCAATACTGCTTCATTGACTTACTACCATGAGCTAGTCGCAGACCTACCTAAGAGTCAGCTAAATACTGAACGTCCTAGGAGACAGCACTGACAAACCAGATTTAATTGTGAAGACTATGTAAGGATGAGGAAAAGGGGGAAAATGGTACATATCAAAACTGATGTTATGAAAGAAAACAGTTACCAGATCTATAAAGTGATCTTACTGGAGAAGCAAGGACACACTGTATTCACTTGATCTCTTCCACAGGAAGAGTATGTAGGAAACAGAGTAAATAACTGGTTTATAAGAATTCTTCACATTACTCTTAGAATCATAGAATCATAGAATCACTGAGGTTGGAAAAGACCTCTAAGATCATCAAGTCCAACCGTCAACCCAACACCACCATGCCCACTAAACCATGTCCCTAAGCGCCTCATCTACTCGTCTTTTAAATACCTCCA
>NW_008796165.1:1633725-1652884 GCF_000699145.1 Aptenodytes forsteri
AAAGGCCTTGCTGAAGTCCAGGTAGACCACATCCACAGCCTTTCCCTCATCCACTAGGCGAGTCACCTGGTCATAGAAGGAGATCAGGTTGGTCAAGCAGGCCCTGCCTCTCATGAATCCGTGCTGGTCTTGAAGTTAAAAAAAAAAAGAATGTGGATAGTGGAAGAGCTGTGAATGGTAGAGAAGTTTTTTGTATTATGGTTATGCTGCTGGACAAGCATGACTCATCCAGGATCCTCCAGGCTATTTAATGAGCAATCCATTAACTGCTGCTAATTTTCATCTTGCAAAAAAATTATTTTCCTGTATAAAACAGGGAGGCAATTGTGCTTAGAACTGGAAAGACTAACGCACACACCAGTTGGCTCTGTTTTAATTACGTGACCCACATGATCCTGACATTACTGTCTTGGTAGAGCTCTATCAACCCCATATGAGGACCTCCCCAGATTGTTTCCACCCTCGCACTCAGTATTCTGCTCTCAATCATCGCAACGGGGCCTTTCCCAGTAGGAGAAGGGAGAATTATCGCACCATGAGATCATGGTAACACAGCCACAAAGCAATGCCAGTACTCCTCCGTTGTTATGACATCTTAGGCTAGGATGGATGTTTCAGATTTCAGAACTATGGGCACTCAAGTCAGCTGGCCAGATGTTTCATGATTCCTTTTGGATAAGCTCCCAGATCAAACCTAAGCAGCCTAAAAGAAGAAACCTTTTTTTCTTTTTTTTTCTTTTTTTTTTCTTTTTTAAGAAAGTCCTTTTCCAGTGTATCCCTTTTCTGAATTGGCTTTGTAATTATAAAAGTATTTGATCGTAGTGCATATAAACTGCAGTTTAAAATATCCCAACTATTTTAACCAAGTTGAACTTTATAAGAGCTCTTTACAAAGTTGGCTTATATTTTTATTGACGAGGTAGTTATTGATCAGCCTTGTGTGTGTGGCAGAACACATATATTATGCTAAAAATTGAAATACTTGGACCTCTAGCAAGAATGAAAGGTTGCTGCACAATGGCATTGTTGTAAAGTAAAACAGCCCACAAAACCACAAGCAACTTGGAAGTTTGTAAGGATATGAAATCAAAAACATCAGAAAATTCAATGTTAAAATAAACCTCCAGAGCTTGTTTTTGCCGAATGCAAAGGCAAAACTCTAAAATACAACTAAAAGGGTTATAAGAGAGAATACCTCAGATGATAGCACAGCATGGGCTTTTCTCTCAGCTGAGTGCAGACACAAAATACAGTGCACCGGAACCTGTAGGTAGATGTAGATCAGACAGTTACTGTCTCCAAAGCAAAAAGCAAGTAGAAGGGAACCAAAAACCTCTGCAGAGTTTTACCCAAAAGGCAGCAGGAGCATATCTTGAATTTTCTGCTTCATTTGAATGATCTTTTATTTAGTTTGAGAGAAAACACATTAGAGAGTTAACATAACAGGAATAAATAGAATACTATTGCATGAAAGCTAGAGAGAAGAAAAGATTCAAAAAGCAAGTTAAAATTAAATTAATTAGCAAAAATTGTCATCTTCAAACCTCCTTTCACTTAGTTCTTGACTCCATAAATAAGTTTTTTCACTTGATTACAAATAGACAAAGTTGTTATAAAGGTAGAAATCAAGCAAATGCACCTTTTAGCACATTCATAACACTTTGAAAACCACGTGCTTTGAACTGAGGAAATTTTTGTCAGGAGCTGCCAGGTAAGCCAGAAGTTGTAACAAACAGCACTGCCAAAAAAAATGTCCGTAACCTAAGTGGAAAGGAAAATAATGCTTTTAGATGCTAAAGTGTGAAATAATACTGACTTCGTATTTAATTCCCATCTACTGACCTTTTCCTATGAAGGGAATACAATCCAGTTTCTCTTTATCTCAAGACCTATCTTCAGACACCCTATCTTTAGTGTCTGTCTTGTAGAGACCTTTTCCGATTGGAATGGTTTCATTAGAGAGGACATTCAGCTTATAGCCAGGAAACCAAGACACTACGCCTTAACTTCAGTTTGCTCTTTGGCAAATAATGTAAACTTGTCAGCTTCAGTTATCCAGCTGTAAAAAAGAATTTTTTTGAGGCCTTAGAGGAGAAGTGCAAGACACTGATTGTGTATATTGATTTATGTCAGCTAATAGGATTAGAAGCTCTCCATTGAGCAAAATAGCTTGCTTCCCATATCTATTGCAAGGACCGTTACCTTCTCTCCATCAATTCTCTCTTTCCCTCCTTTACCTTTTCATCATCTGGAGGACTCATCCTTTCTTGGTTTTGCTCATTCTTCTGCCCTCTTTTCTGTAATAGTGATGATGACATTTGCCTCTTGAAATAAGGAGCAAAGGAAGGTGCCTGCTGGGAATAATCTAGTCCTTATCTGCATACACAGTAGTTGTGCCCTCAGTTTTCATCTGAAAATTATTTTGTCTGAAAACTCAGTCATCCTCCACAGGTGCTGCTGACATTTGTGCCTTCCTCCAGAGCAGAAATATTTCTTTTCAAAATATTCAGACAATCTCATGAAACAACTTGGAACCTGTCGTGTTTCATAACACAAGACAAATGTATTTTCACTAACTATATGGGATTCTCTGCTTACAGTGCTTGGAGTGAGCCTTCCTACGGCAAAAGAAGGTTTTGTGGCAAATTAACAAATTGACCTTTAAAATCAAATTTAGAAAACAAGACAGCTTTTGAAATAAATTCAGTCTAGTTACACCGTGATTTATTTAGCTGTATAACCTTGCAGTACTGCACTGTATCCACTAGAATTGTCTATAGCTTTTCAGATATAATTGATAGGACTTTTTCTTCACTTTACTGATGAATGTCAGCATTCAGCAGCTTTGCACTAATGCCTTATTGACATAAATCATATCTTCTTTTTATGGTTTAATAAAATTTTCAAATTCCAGACCACTTTTCTGTAAAAATAGCTGCAAAACAAAGCAACTTCTCCTCTTATACAAGTCATCTAACACAACTCAGGCTCTCTTAAGTATCTTCAGGTCACCTTCCACAATCCATTCTCCCTAAGTCTGTTTGGCCTCATCCATTGTTTTCACTGTGTCCAGAAACACACTGGACAGTCAGTAGACTGTCTATTGAAAAAATCTCACCAAAGTTCACTTTACTCTCAAAACGTTATACCACTTCTCTTTTCCTCCACTCTCAGGCACAAAGCAGTGGGAGGAAGCACAATAGCGAAGCCTCCTCAACAGCAGCGTAAGAATTTGCACTTTGGTATTTGTTGTTCACCCAGGTTTTCTGCTGTCATTGTAAAGATGAGCAGGTGTCAGTCAAGAGAGCAGATGAAGAAAGGATGGAGCCACAGAGAAGTGATGTTTTTCCCTTAAACCAAAGATGCTAGGGAAATCCTCAGGATTCATTTCTTTCTACTACTTGTGAAGTAAACTGGAGATGCTGTGGCAGAAACCAGTCTTTCCAGACTTCACCCAGCTGTAAAGTATATGGTACTCAAACACCTTTGCAAGCAGCAAAGCATAGCAAATGATACAAAGAGAGAATTAATCTCCACCACTGCTAAAAGCCATAGAATCATAGAAGCATAGAATAGTTTGGGTTGGAAGGGACCTTTAAAGGTCATCTTGTCCAAGCCTCCTGCCGTGGGCAGGGACATCTTCAACTAGATCAGGTTGCTCAGAGCCCCGTCCAACCTGACCTTGAATGTTTCCACGGATATGGTTTTAATGCCTTAATAATGATGCCTCCTCACCTTCTCTAGTAACAGATTTGCCATTATGTATAGTACAGCACTTTTAGTTGTGAGTACAGACCACCTGATTCCTCCGCAGTACAGACGTGATTTCCACACAACAGGGTTAGAGCTGCTGTCTGACCTGTGCTGCAGCTGTGAGCTAGTATGCTGTGCAAAGCAGAACTTTGTTCCTAGGCATCCAACCACCGTAACAACTCTTCCAAACTCATTGCATTAAGCTCCCCACAGTTTTTGACCTGGACAACATTGTCTATCAAACTTTGTGCATATATGAACAGCAGAAAAAAAAACCTCATTACCTCAGTAAAATTTCCATTGCTTTTAGAGAGCAAGAGACTGTGCATGTGAGACAGAATAAACACTTATACAATAATATGTTAAAATATAAGGTGTATTTCATAATAGGACTAAAAATACAGATCAGTTACGAAGCTACAAAAACACCACAGACAGAAGAAATTCCCTGAAAGTCAGGATTAATAATAATTGTAATACCTAGTATTTATAAGACTTCCTTCAAGATGTGAGAGCATTTTAAAATAAGAATCTAGTTTCGTTTCATATTGTTATTCCTAAGTGCAGAGAAATAGACACCGTACAGATTATCAAATAAGATACAATTGGCAGAGCTAGAAACCTAGTTCCATGCCTCAAAAACAAGCTCACTGGAAACAGTTCATATAAAATTAAGTTTCTTCCCATAATAAAAATGCATTTTACTTCTAACTCATAGGAAAGTTAAGTTTATTTCTGGATTATTTTCATTTTCTTCAGCCCTACTGACGGAGCCTCTGTGGTACCTGCTGTAAACAGATAACCACATAACATCATCCTATTCATAAATTCAAACTCTGTCTCCACAGTTGGTCCCCATATTCCTGCTCTGGAACCTCAGTCAATGTCTCATTGTTGATTATCTACCTTCCACCACCCCTGCACCCAGGAGGAGGTTTCAGCCATCTCTTCCCGCATGGATTTTTTTTATTTTGTTTCAGCTGTTCTCCCATCCTGGAACTGAAACTGTTCTGAAACACTTGAACAGAGCAGTCATATCCCCACTTCATCCTCGCTTGCTATCTAAACAACTCGAAGTCTTTTAGTATAACTCACCAAATATTATCTCTTTTCCTGTCATTCAGTCCCAGTTTGAATGAATCTTTCTTAAGCAACAATTATAAAAGCAGCAGATACCATTATTATGTATTAACTGACATGTACAACAACTTCAGTATCTCCTTGCCTTCACCAGTAATACTTACCTTGACATTTCCAAGAAAGACTTTTGCTTTTTCATGGCTGTATTACATTCTTGGTTGAGTAACTTTGTGAGTGAGGAATAGTCAAGTTTTCCTTTTCCTCTGCCATGAGTCTGTCCAGCTGTTCCCACTTTATAGAGGACAATCAAGTACACAAACTTTTGCTTTGCTCTATCAGATTTCTTCCTGTCTTTATTATGCCCATGCTAAAGGACAACTGGTTCTTCTTTCATAATATTACTACTCTCTTATACATCTTTTATCTCCTCTTTCTGACATCTCTTGGCTTTCAAAAATTATTTTAAAACATGCATTAAAATAACAGAAATGCATCAGTAGTTGTCTTAGGTACCTTCTATCCTTCTAGACCATAGGTCATATGTTTGCTATATTTTAGCTCTAGTTTAGCAGATTTATTTGAGAACAAGCAGATGTGCACACTCAAAGCAAACTAAGGGATGATGCTACTATTTCCTCTGAGCAGTATTTAATCTCTCAGCAGAATGTGGTCCCTGGCCTGTAAATCAGCTTAGAGTTCAGGCTGAAAAAAAATGAAAGTCCAGAGCTATATTTGTAATTGGGAATGGAAATGTGCTGCAAAATGAAACTGAGCTGCAAAAGTAATTCTGCAAAAAGAGACTGTCTGTTCCCTTTGAATGCATTAGGTCTGTATATTAAGTTTATACCTTGCTTCCAGCTGCAGCAGCATCTGTACCCTTATTCTTGTCTTCCTCAACAACCACATTCACCCTTTCGGCAGGGCTAACATAACTATCCCATCTTTATGAATTATGACCATGCCTAAGTATTAAGTCCCTTAGTCACATCCGAAGAGGATTCAATGCAATGTACTTGGGCATAAAGCCATCACTGTTAGCAAACTCTAGCTAGTACAGGATGCTGCAGCTGGTCTCCTCAACAACTGAAGCAACAGCAATCTACACTCATATGTCATAGAACAGAGAGGCAAATTCTAGACCCGAGCTCTTTTACTCCAGGCACTCGGTTTCCCAAAATAGCGCAATTACAAGATCACCAAACATCTTTGAAAAGATGTTTGAAAACTGTTACTCCATTTTAAGATATTCCTTAGAAATAAATTACCCTTTCCTAAGGCCAGTCCGTACCTGGAACCAAAAACCGTCACAAACCTCACCATTCCTTACTCCAGTGCAAAGTATACATCTCCAACTCACATTGTCTAAAAAAAAATCAGCAAAAATTTAATTTTAATATAAATTAAATATAATTTAATTATATTAAAAAACTATAGATGCTATCCCTCAAGGGGATGGCAGGAGAGAAAGAAAAAAACTACACAACAGCTTAGCCATTTCATTTAACAGGCTACTAGAAGTACTTGGTTACAGTGGTAGACACCTAATTAGTTACACAGCTAAAAAGAGTCATTGTTCTTCCTCAAAAGGATGTAGCCAAATTTAAGTGCATATGCACAAAATTAGCTTCATTTTTCAGAACTAAATCCTTTAAAGCCAATGGAAAGGCTCCCACTCACTTTAGTCAATTTAACTTGTCTCTGGACTTCTCTTCCGCAGTTTGGAAGCAAATGGAAAAGAAAAAATAGATGAATACAAATCACAAGTCAAAATAAAAAGCTGTCTGTAATTAAAGAAAAGCAACAGATAAACTGGAACTTTTTTGGAGTCTGGAGGCTCCAAAATAGCAGGACAAAAATGCCTGGGACATTAGGGAAAGAACAGCCTAAACAGACTTAGGGAAACTGTTCTTTCTGGACCAAGAATGCTAGACAGAGTTTATAAGCCTGTCCAAGTCATTTTCTCATAGGACAACCAGTGCAGGTTGGGAGTTTTGGTTCAGTTTTGGTTTTCAACTGTAGGCAGATTAAGAAAAAGCTTTCTCTCAGTGTATTTTATTGAAGAAAAATTAAACAATTCTTCTTAACACACTAACTTATGGTATTTCAGAAACAAATGAGGAATTTTAGAAATAAAGTGAGAAAACTTAGAATTACAGAATCATAGAATCATAGAACCATTAAGGTTGGAAAAGACCTCTAAGATCATCAAGTCCAACCGTCAACCCAACACCACCATGCCCACTAAACCATGTCCCTAAGCGCCTCATCTACACGTCTTTTAAATACCTCCAGGGATGGGGACTCCACCACTTCCCTGGGCAGCCTGTTCCAATGTTTAACCACTCTTTCAGTAAAGAAATTTTTCCTCACATCCAATCTAAACCTCCCCTGGCACAACTTGAGGCCAATCTTAGTTCATATTACAAAAGTGCAGAGTAATAAAACTGTGCAGAAGTTCTGGCATATGGTCTTCATGAAGCCACTTGCTTCCAGAAGCAACTCAACCACAGTGATGTGCTGAATAGATTTTTGTCTGTGGAAACAAACTTGCATGACACAGGTTGAACCCATCCCTTGCCCTAGCCCATTTCCCCTTCTCATACTTCCGTGTATGACATTACTAATACAGCTACCAAACAACTCAGGCAAGGCAGTGCCCAAATGTTTTGTTTGGATTAGGCAACAGTTAAGGTCTGAAAGTTTCAAATATCATGCAGGTTCTCTACTGGTATTCACGTAAACCTTAACTTAAAAATATGGACACATGGCATTTTATCCAACTGAGAATTCAAACATGTTAGTTTGCATTTAATCTTCAGAACATGTTTGTTAACAGAAACATCAAGTCAGAAATTAGCCAAGAGCATTGGAAGGAAATCAGCAAACACGAAGTATAGATGTGAAAGAGGACAATATAGACACAAGCATTTTATGCTGGATGTTATTGTAACTTAGTTCTTTACTTCAGTTAGATTTACTGGAAAGAACCCTGAACTTCATATAGGATAAACATCTATTGTACCATAATTGTCTTCCCTGTTAGGTGACATCAGGAGATGAGCTACACACAGAGAAAAAGCAACATTACTGAGGTTGCAAAGCCAAACTCTCAAAAGTTAAGAAATGCCAGATTTAAGGTTGCCTAATGCAGCTTCTGTATTATGATACAAGCTTTAGCTATGCAATTGTATTTTTTTCCTGACCTCACGCACTGCACAGGATGGATATTTCTTTTGTCAGAATTTCTTCATTATGTTTTATACATATTTTTTCCAACACCTTACCTCATTACTTTACTTGATTAAAAGGCCTTCAAATGTTTCATGAAATAACCTTTACTGCACTCTAAAAAGAGAGATGTCATTTTACAATGACAGACACATTAAGAAAGGAAAGCAGAAAGGTTAAACAGCAAGAGCCAGACCTGCAAAGTGATTTCACTCATTTAAATAAATAGGCATTTAAGCAAGTAAAGTAGGCAATTCAAAATTAAATTAAGAAATTATTTATTAAAAAAAACCACCAAAAATACCCAAAAAACATCAGAGTATTTGGGGACTTAAAAAATTAAAGTTGAAATCTATGTTGTTACTTAAGGTGATTTATTCTAGTACATTTCTGGAAGAAAAACCACGTTATCTTATTTTTAAAAGAGACATATAAGAGCTGCCTTCCCAGTGTGATTCAGTGCACAGGAGTAACATCATTAGTTTTGTCTGTGGCTTGCTTCCGAGGGCTACTTCCCCTCTGTTTTGTCAGAAAAGTGAGAGGTCTGAAGTATCAGGCAAGTTTAACAAGTGTTTTTCAGGCAGACCAAATGGCCCTGCAATAGAGTGGAAACCATGCTGCTTTTTAGTTGAGATTTTGCATTTCCTTTCTTTCTTTTTCCAACGGTCAAATGTAGCCATATCTTGAACAATGCTTTGTACCTTCAACATTTAAATCTCTGTAGCCTTTAAAGACAAAGCCCGATGAGGCAGGGAGTCAATATTAGCCATTTGTTGATCTAGTGCTTCTGGCTGAGAACAGCCCAGCTGATCAAATGCTGCAGAAAGTGGAGCCAGAGTGAGTGAGGATGAAGCAGCAATGCATTTGTCTCCTGAAAAAGCACAATAGACCCTGTCTCCATCCATCATATTGAGATCCATCTTACTTTTCTCTTAAAAAAGCTTAGCAGAAGCAATTAAATACTATTATGTTAAGCATTTACAGTGAAGAAATAAGCCTTCAGAAAGTTATGCCACCTGCCAAGTTCTGTTCTTTTCACTGGTCATGCAAGGTGAAGCAATGAAAGAAGTTGGTGTTCTTGGGAAGGTAAACAGCTAATTTGCCTTTCGCAGGAGAGGCTTCCAAGGTAACCATATCTGAATTTTTGCTTTCAGTTCTAAAAGCTTTATATCTTATCAATAAATCAAGGGAACGCAATAAAGCAAGAAAATGTAACTGGGAAAATTATAACTTGGAAGCACATCAGACAATAATTTGTGGGTATGCTCTGCTCTTGCAGGAATAAAATCAGAGGTAGTTCTGCCATTGCAGTACTGCATGCATGGGGCAAAAAATGAGAAAAATGCCTTCTGTTCTAAACAGTGAGCAGCTCTATTGATTACTGATCTGATATTGACTGATGAGTCCATTGACTGTAAATGAGAGCCAAATGGGGCTAGAGGATGCTGCAGCACTGTGCCTGCAAATGGCAAGCAATGCACTTTTCAGTCAAGAGGTCACAGGGCAGGACAGCAGGCCATTGACAGCTTTTTCCAGGGTCTGAAGTGTGGTGGGTTGTAATGACCACAGCTCCAGAGGGAAGGAAAAAGATCCACTAGGGCTGGGGGATATTAAACGGCTGTTATACAAAGCATTCTCAAAGCATTCAGGTCCCACCTGCTGAGCTCCCTTCCCTCCCACCAAGCTACTGAGATTTTTGATCCGGACTATGACCAGTCTGGATGGCAGAGGCTACTCTTCTTTCTCAAGACTGCCATATACAAGTGATATTAAAGTAAGATCTTTTTCTTCAGCCCGATATTAATTATACTACTAAGCACCACGGCAAAAAGAAAGGCTATCCCAGCCTTCATTCTGCAGAGCTCCTGCCCATCCATGCAAGCACACTCTGCACCTTCTCAAGTTCAGCAACAAATTCTGCAATGTCTCTCAACTGCCTTATGCTGAAGAACTGGAAGAGAATTTCCTGAGGGTAATATATCTCATTAATGGTCCCACCTCGGCCCCCACACAGCCCCCCGAAGAGGGGGAGCCGGCGCTGACAGGAAGCTGGCAGGGCGAGCGCGCCCGGTGCTGCACGCTAGGGCCGCCTGCAGCAGCAGCAGTGTCAGCTCCTCCAGGATGCTGCAGGAACGAAACACGTGAAGATAGCCAAACCGAGAACTTGGCTCTTCCAAGTAAATGAGTTAATATCTCATGATAATGATTTCTCACTGTATCTGTATGGGTAAAGACAGATATGAAAAAAATAGCCTGTCAAGTCATGCTTGCACAGACAACGCTGTTTGTCAGTTCATACTGTTTAGAGGGCTAAACGTGACAGCCATTTAGCTTGACTAATTAGCAATGAGCTCTTACCTGAGTACCAAATTGGGGATTTACATGGCCTTGTGCTTCCTTGGAAAAGTTTCAAAACTGTATCTACATAAAATGACATGATAACCACCAGTGCAAAGACGATGCTTTTCACTTTTTCTGGTAGCAAAAATAATTTAAAACCACTGAAGCAATGAACAAAAATAATCTGGCTTTGCCAAGTCTCAGCTAAAAAATAAGAAACCCACTGATAAAAATCCCATTGAAGTAAAGCCCATCCAGTGAGGGCAAGAGGGCCTCACAGACCTATAAAATAAAATTTTATATCCCTCCATTTAGAAATGTTCTTCCTGCTAATCATAGTGAGTCAGCCTATCCACCTATCCGTGTCACTTTAATTATTTGTATTATAAATAATTCTTTTCTTTGCTCTTCAGATAAGTAAAGTATATTTGCACACCTGACTAAATAGGAAGGTCTGATTTATTGTTCTTGTTGCTACATGAATATGTAGCACCATTAGAAGAGGGAACTAAGAAAGTTAAGAAAAAAAGAGCTATAATAAGACCGAGGAAGTTTCAGAGATACAAGCAAGGCCATTTTCTTTATATTAGCAAATTTTGTGCTGTATTTAAAGGACGTGACACTATGATCCAATATCATTGCCAAACTGGAACGATTATGCCTGTGAATCACCCATTTCAAAACATAATTCCTGCTTACCTTGAAATGGAAAGAATGGAAAATCTAAACAAATAAGGGCATGTGGTTTCATGGTATTTTTCCATAACATGCAAGGCATTGGCAATCAAAGACATGACAAAGCACAGGGATATGGAATTTAACACTGCCTAAGAGAACTAAATTTCAAATGGGCGTGGAGGGTGCAGAGTCTGCCGGCTATAACCACTTAGGGGAACACACGTCCTTAACACAAGGCCTCTGAGACCCTGATATAATGGGATAACAACAAGCTATAAGAAAACTCTCTTGTTCTGCAAGGGAATAGGCTGTTTTTCACAGGGCAGGAAAGGCTGTTCATTGTGTTACTCAGAAGCGATGGACTAACAGCTGGTAGAGGACTATTTTAAGACAACACCTCTACAGATGTTGTAAGAATTGTGGAAGTCACCCTGAGACTGTTTCTGCTTTTGCTCAGCAGAGCAAAAAATGTTGCTCAGCCTGGTGTCAAAAAAAAATCTGCACAGCAGGAGTGGTTGGTTCATCATACATTTCCTCTGACTCTTCTTGGATGTTTTTTAGTTATTATTTTATCTACTGGATGTCCAATTTGAAATTTATAAATAGTCCTAAGAGATAAGCCAGGACTCCTACTTTTCCTTTGTCAATATCCCTAGTTGACACTAGTATAATAATCACTAGTGAGCTAGACTTTCCTTTTTTTTCCTTAGAAGTTGAGAAAAAATTAATTCAACAATCTGTTCTTCATAAAACAAGTCACCTTCTAACAAAAAAAAAAAGATTTCTTCAGAAAAAAGAATCCACTCAAAAAATACATTGAGAGTAGCTTTAGGAGACTCTACTTCATTTTTTAAAGACTAATTTCTGCATCTCCTTGATGCACCAGGATGAGGTGTTTCATTCTTTTCCAAGTTTTTTTTCCACAGTTACCTTTCCATAAGCTACCCTTATATCCACTTGAAAAGTAATTTTCAATGCCTTCATGTAATTGAAAATCAAAGGGGGGGGGGGGGTGTTTTTTTTAAAAAAAAAAAAAAAAGGTGGGGGAGGGAATGGGGGAAGCAATGTATTCATCCTCTCATCCCTAAGAAAGAGCAGAATCATTTTAGGTGAGAACTGTAAGAAAACATGTGTCTGGTGCCAGAAGGGAAATCTACTCGAAACATTTATCATACCAAAATAAAAAAATCACACAAAAATTATTTCTGCTAAATCTAAGCACAGCTGAATAGAGGGGCAATATGAAGACAAATGAAAGTCAATAATGGTAAATGCAAAGAGCTGTAGGTGAGGAGGAATTCTCCCAATTACCTCTGCATGTTGTCGAGTTCTACACTGATCAAAACTGCATAGGCAAAAGATGAGGTAGTCACTGTGCACAGATTAAAGTATCTGCTCAGCTGGTACCAGGCATGGAAGGCAAAAAAAGTAAGGTTCATAAGAAATGAGATAGAAAATACTATTTTTAATATTATAGTACTGTTATATAAACCCTTCTTATTCATTATATACACCACTATGTGAAATATTAGGACACGTTGTCATCTAGCATCTAAGCTGGGTTGCTCAAATTAGAAGATCAGGCTCTCTAAGTCAGTTCTCTGTTTGAAATGGGTCTTAATAAGGTCCAGAAAGAATAGATGTTTACCAAGAGCACAGGAACATACAGAGTAATATAAGACAGGATGGAAAACAGAAAAGATAACAATCCCTCACATCTAGTTCAAATTGCAGTGAAAGTAATGAACAAAGTTCTTTCATTTCAGTGACATTGGGACCAAGATGCAAAGCAATGAGTCACCACTAATTGACAGAGGACAGGAAGAACATCCCTGACTTCCCCCCAGCCCTGCCCAAAACCAAAGTCACCTGTTGTTCATTATTGGTTTCTTGTACAGAAGTTACGCACAGCTTTTAAAAAACAAATTATGGTACTTGTCTGATCCGGTAAATCAATACTGTGTTTCACATGACTGATTCCGTCTACTAATAAATAAAAACTTCAACCCACATTCAAGACCAACACTTTTATTTGAGCTTGTGGTTAACTATCTGCATTGTTCAGTCCGTCTCTGTGTCCTGGGTCTACCCAGAAATAATATACAGAAAGGCTATAATAAAGGTTATTCCCATTGATTATCTTTAAATCTAGTTGATGGAAAATGCAATGTTCTAAGGGGAAAAAAAAATACCCTCTAGGGAATACCATTTAAAGAATTTCAGTCAAATATTGACTGCTGCTCCACTCCCCTAAAAGAAAGTACGTACCCAGGACACATTCACATCGCAGAGCCTCAGCCGGTTTGGTCATGTCAGAAAGTTCCCTGGGAAAGACAAAGCATACATGCCATACCACCTCCCTTAGTGAGCCAAAAATAAAAATCTTAATAACTGCAGCTCCAGCACAAGCAGCAATAACAAAAGATTTCAAACTGATCTTTTCAGTTCTGGACATTGTCTGATTGCAGACTGAAATAATTTTTCAGTACTGTATAAATCTGCAATGAATATCATGCAATTTTCTTCACACTTTTGTTCTATCAGAGGTATGAAGTCTGAAAAGGATCAATATGGAAAACTTAAATATTGTCACTCTCTGGCCTGCTCCATCTAGAAAAAACAAGCAAGCCCCAAATTTCTCAAATTAAATCTCCACACCAATTAAGAAAAAATTATAATCTGTAAGAAACATAAATGAAATCCAACATTCCTTGACAATGTGTGAACAAATTACTGGGAACAATTTTACTGAACTCTTTCATCTTCCCATGTTTTCTTTTGTTTGTTGTAATGTCTAACAGCTTTTATTAAATTCACCTCTAACTGCTGTGCTTTTCATGATAGCATTTGTTTTCACTTGGAGCTAGCTTAAATGAAATCAGCAAATTTTAAGTATTTCTAACCAAACCACATGTATGACAATCAGACTCGCTAAGCAAAGGGCCAAGTGGCAGATCCTACAGTCTGGTGCCATTAAAACAGTGACTCAGACACGCTGATCCAGTCTAATTCCAAAACATTTTGCTTTCTAAAATTAGTGATGTTCAATCCATGTTTCAGATTGCCTCAACTCACTAAGGAGGCATACAATCTTTTTTATTGACTATAAAACTTGCTAAAAGAGGACAGGAATTGCTTTTTCCTTCTTATTGCCACATAATTGCCTCAAGATGTATGTGCAACATTAAAAAGCACTATTATCCATTGGATTTATTAACTAATTCACATGAACCACAATTAAAATAAAGTGAATATATTTCTAGAAATCTAGCTTAGGATTCCTGCTGCTTTTCATTATGAAAACTAGAGTCACAGTTTGAAGAAGGTTCAAAAGATTCATATTAAGACTTACATACCTTATGCCCGCTAAATAAACTTCATAAGAACCACCAGAGACCAGTTGCAAAGCAATCTCTAAAAAGGGACAAGAAGATGTCTCTGCACTTACTCTTGTTTGACCCAGAATATTTCTTTTAAAACATTGGTTTTAAAATCCAGTCTTGATTTTCAAATGTAGAAGGGAGAATCCACCAATGTTTTTTATGTCATAAGTAGTTAGTTAACCTCAAAACTGCCAAGATACATTTTTCTCTGAATCTGAATTGACTTTGATTAACTTTATTCTTCTCTCATTAAAAATTTTTATGTATGTTTTATCAAAACTAGACTAGCAAATCTCTGTTTTCTTTGTGATCAAATTAAAGGGTCTTCACTTCCTCTTTGATCTGCTGAGTAGGAGTTCCTAAACCTTTTAAACAGAGTAATGGAAGACAGACGCTCTCTTCTCAGATATTTGCCAATCTCTAAAGTATTGAGAAAAGTAAACATGTAGTCCATGAATAATTCAACATTTCTTTTCAAAAGGAGCTAAAGATTACCTAAATAGAAATAAATTATTCAATGAAAAATTTCTTATTGCCAGCAATTGCAAATATTGCAAACCTACAGCATGTGCACGCATTTGGTTCTCAGAAAACCTGTGAATTTATGGTAACATGAACAGCTAGATCAAAACAGGCAGCATTACACTAAACTCATGAAAAACATACCTCTTCAAGCACTCACACTCTGTCGCCTTTATAGGTCATGGATTTACAAGCAACAATCTAAGAAATCTATGTGCATTTCGTATCAGATAAAATGGAAACAACTAGATCAATATCATATTTTGTGTGATTCCAATATACACAGCAATTGCTTCTGCTGCTTAATTAGGACAGGCAAAACTTAAGGGGCAGCTGGGTACTCCAGCATTGATAGAGGATATCCAGAGGAACTCGACAGTTTCAATGTTAGACTGGACCTGACTTCACTGACCACCATAGGACTGATCTTTCAACCCAATTCAAGAAAATGAAACTAAGAGATGCTGGATGAAAAGTTAATGAAGAGTACAGTCACACAATCTGCTCTGGGTATGTCAGCGCCCAGGGTTAGCAGTCTGCCTCTTTATTTAGCGTGTACAGGCTCCGAGCTTTGGTGTGTACAAAAATTAGCTATGTAAAGCTGGACAATCAAACCAATGACCCCATAAGGAGTAGGCATGGAATAGCTGGACTGTTATATATTCACATCTGAGATTATTCCTATGTTCTTTACAAGATGTTTACATTTCGGTCTAAATAAATGTTAACAAAAGAAAAGGGGCAGGTAGGGAATGTACGTAATCAAGGACAAAGCCTGTAGTCAGGAATAAAGAAACAGGGCATCTAGTTGCAATAAAACAGAAAGCAGCAGTATTTCCAGCAGCTGCAGAAAAAGTAATCTTCATCTGAAGGAATTCAAGGGTGCAGAGAAGACAACAGTCTTCTGGTACTAAAACTGCAAAAGAGTGAGCGGGAAGGAAACAGTTTTCTTGGGGGAGAAATGAAGAAATTCCCTCTACTTGTGAAATGCCTGGCAGCAATGTCTCCTGCACGCTGAAACATGTCTAATTCAGAAAGTCTAGGAATATGCAAATGAGTGAGAGTTATTAAGATTAAATATTAGTTCTTAAGGCAACACAAGATAATGCTAATCTTTAAGAATTTCATTATACTGTGCTTGGAGTAAAAAATGGAAGATATTTCAAGTAACTAAGTTACGTGTATGTTTAACCATTAATCAACCTGTTCTAAATGACATTTCTCCAACTAAATTGCTTTTAACATTTATTTAGCATAACCATCTCTCTTCCAAATTTGCCATGGTTTTCTCAGTTTTAAGGAAGTTTCTCATCTTCATTTGAACTCTGCGATAGCATAGCTTTTTTCTAGTAGCGATCTAGTTTTTATATTCCAATAGAGCAGAGAAACCAAGCAGAGAGGAGCAGCAATTCATTAACGAAGGGTGAAACACTGTGTACATTTGCATTCTGCTAGATAACCCACAGCAGTGACCTATGCTTTCCCTATTACTCAGCAGTATCTGGAGGTAGCTTGTGCAGGACGAGCTCACAGACCAGCAGTTACCATTACTCAGAAATCAGCTGTATGAAGCCACATTTGTATTGCCTCGAGTCAAAAGCGCAATAATCCCACTGACGTGGATTTTTAAAATTGCCAGATGAATCTAGTAATTGCCTTTTTCATTATTGCCTCATACTGGCTCAAGATATATGAGCAACATTAAACACATTATCAGCTCTTAGCCTTATTAACCAATTCAAAGCAATAAAAACAAGAGAGTTAGGGCCACCATTCCTTTTAGTAAAAAGCTAGAATCACAAAAGAGGACTTGAGAGCTCTCTGTTAAATTGATATACTTTGGGTCCGCTAAAGAAATAATCCTTTCACATGACGAAAGTACACAGACCAACCACTGAGCAATTTTTTGCACAACAGAAGGATAGAATGGATCGTTATAATCTTCCAGTCTGACCTCCTGAATAAATTGGGCCATAAGACTTTTATGTATTCATCTTGTTTGAATTGGAGCATTTCCCTCAGAAAAGCATCCAGTTCAGATTTTAAAATGTCTAATAAGGGGGAATTTATTACAATCTTTATTAAATCATTCCATCGGCAAATCATTCACACTGTTTAAGATGTGCCTGCTTGGAATCTAAATCGCCTAGACTTAAATTTAATTGCATAGATCTCATTATACCTCTGCCAGCCAGACAGGACAGCTGCTGTTATCAAATCTCTGCTTCACATATGGTCAAGCTGCTTCTTTATCTTCTCCTTAATAAACTTTGCTGGATCCCACTGCAAAGAAAGGTTTCCAAATCTCGGTGTTCCTCTCTTAGACCTCCCTGATTAATAAACTTCCAGACCTGCATGTGATATTCCGGTAACCATTGTGCTGTGGGTAATTACGGGTTGAACAATTTCCTATTCCTCTGTCAGACAGCAAAAAAAATCACTTTTATAACGTTGCACTGGGAGCTCCTTCTCCTCGAGTCCTTTTCTGAGTCATTGCTTTCCAAGACAGCCTTCCCTCATAGAAAAAACACTTCCCTGGTTTGTTTCCAGCAGCAGGACTTTAGCTCTAACCCTATTAAAACACATATTGTTTGGCTATACTCAGGGAAAAATGCAATCATTATGTGGCTGTGAGGTCACAATAGGCCTGGCTGTATAGCCACATACACATTACCCTATATCTGGGAACACGTCACGTTGTGCTACGGAGAAGCTTCTCAGGGAAGCCATGCAAGGATAAAACCATGTCACCAAAGAATCCACTTCATCCCAAACACCCGCCTCTTCAGTGTTCTCTGTAATTTCAATCTTTGTGTAACCTCTCTTCATTATTTGTAGTGTTTTCTACCTAATCACTCCTGAAATGTTAGAACCGAGGACTAGGAAGCATCTTTGGACTCACACAGCCACTCACTGGCGGTAACCCACTACCAAGCACACACTGAGAGCAACCAGCCAGCTCTTCATCTCCTAGTCCCTGCTGTGCTGATTTCTCCTTTTGCTCCTATGGAAAGGGTGACTACATTACATCAATTAGTTTTCCCTTGATCAGATTTGGAGATGTAAATCTGCTGCACAGGAAAAGCAAGGAACACACCAAAAATGACTTGAGAAGCATGTCTTCTGTTTGCTGATCCCACTCCAGGTCAGACCTGCGGCTTCATAGCTCTGCACCCAGGGGCCCAGCAGCATGCTCGGGCGAAGAGGGGAGCTCCTGGTGAACAGGGCAGGGGAGCAGGAGGGAGCGGAGAAGGCAGCAGGCTTTGACATGTTATGGCTGTGGGAAACACACTTCTCCCAGTCCTTTCCCTAACGCTTTGGTGTAACCCCAGCAGAAGGGAAAGTTCAGAGAGTTGGAAATCTCTCTGATGAGTATAATGAGCATCTGAGTGTAATTCATGACTGGAAACAGTATCTTATTCAATTCTTGTATCTTATACAATGCTTCCTAAGCAGAATTTATTGTTCTGACAATGGTGTACTGATACAAGATGGTTTGGAAACAGCTGCAAAGCATTTACTAAAGATAAAGCCAAAACAAATAATTAACTCAAGAATAAGCTCGCCAAGCTTTGTCTTCACAATTACAATCTCTAAAATGTAGTAGTCAACTGAAATACATTTCTGCAAATATGGGAAAATTTGGGAGGGGGGGTGTGAGAGGAAGAATTTGGAAAGAAATTGAAGTATCTGCAGTACATTTTTATTAATTACTTACTAAATCTCAACTTAACTTACTTATTTCAGAGTTTCAAATGTGTTCTGATTAATGAAATAGTACAAAGAATGGAGTCCTGATGTATTTATGAAATAGCTAAATACCCAGTCTTTCCATTTAATTAATGGTCAGTATACTCACTGTTAAAGGCAAAGCTGCACTGTATGTTAATGTATTTATATGTAGTTTTGCCTATTAACATATCTTTAAAAAGAAGAGAAAAAAGCTTGAAAATAGAAAATACAAGATTTATTGTCTTTAAACATAAAAGGGGAATATATAAAATGGGCTTAAGAAGTAATCAGAAATTTCTGCAGATTAAAATGCCTGGAACATGAAGAGACTCTCACTCTCCACTACCATTTAAATTAGCTTTTATATATATTCATTGCGTTGTAGATACCCGCAACATAATTTTAAGGCCTGACAAATACTGAGACCTAAAACACTCTTCATA
>NW_008796165.1:1654959-1664391 GCF_000699145.1 Aptenodytes forsteri
CCCCCTCTCCCCCCCCCCAGCCACTCACTGGCGGTAACCCACTACCAAGCACACACTGAGAGCAACCAGCCAGCTCTTCATCTCCTAGTCCCTGCTGTGCTGATTTCTCCTTTTGCTCCTATGGAAAGGGTGACTACATTACATCAATTAGTTTTCCCTTGATCAGATTTGGAGACGTAAATCTGCTGCACAGGAAAAGCAAGGAACACACCAAAAATGACTTGAGAAGCATGTCTTCTGTTTGCTGATCCCACTCCAGGTCAGACCTGCGGCTTCATAGCTCTGCACCCAGGGGCCCAGCAGCATGCTCGGGCGAAGAGGGGAGCTCCTGGTGAACAGGGCAGGGGAGCAGGAGGGAGCGGAGAAGGCAGCAGGCTTTGACATGTTATGGCTGTGGGAAACACACTTCTCCCAGTCCTTTCCCTAACGCTTTGGTGTAACCCCAGCAGAAGGGAAAGTTCAGAGAGTTGGAAATCTCTCTGATGAGTATAATGAGCATCTGAGTGTAATTCATGACTGGAAACAGTATCTTATTCA
Organism: Aptenodytes forsteri; assembly: GCF_000699145.1. Lineage (NCBI taxonomy): Eukaryota > Metazoa > Chordata > Aves > Sphenisciformes > Spheniscidae > Aptenodytes > Aptenodytes forsteri. Next base: position 1,655,497 of record NW_008796165.1, read on the forward strand.
ATTCTTGTATCTTATACAACGCTTCCTAAGCAGAATTTATTGTTCTGACAATGGTGTACTGATACAAGATGGTTTGGAAACAGCTGCAAAGCATTTACTAAAGATAAAGCCAAAACAAATAATTAACTCAAGAATAAGCTCGCCAAGCTTTGTCTTCACAATTACAATCTCTAAAATGTAGTAGTCAACTGAAATACATTTCTGCAAATATGGGAAAATTTGGGAGGGGGGGTGTGAGAGGAAGAATTTGGAAAGAAATTGAAGTATCTGCAGTACATTTTTATTAATTACTTACTAAATCTCAACTTAACTTACTTATTTCAGAGTTTCAAATGTGTTCTGATTAATGAATTAGTACAAAGAATGGAGTCCTGATGTATTTATGAAATAGCTAAATACCCAGTCTTTCCATTTAATTAATGGTCAGTATACTCACTGTTAAAGGCAAAGCTGCACTGTATGTTAATGTATTTATATGTAGTTTTGCCTATTAACATATCTTTAAAAAGAAGAGAAAAAAGCTTGAAAATAGAAAATACAAGATTTATTGTCTTTAAACATAAAAGGGGGATATATAAAATGGGCTTAAGAAGTAATCAGAAATTTCTGCAGATTAAAATGCCTGGAACATGAAGAGACTCTCACTCTCCACTACCATTTAAATTAGCTTTTATATATATTCATTGCGTTGTAGATACCCGCAACATAATTTTAAGGCCTGACCAATACTGAGACCTAAAACACTCTTCATAAGTAATGGAAAGCATTCTGTGCAACAGAAATACAGCTCTAATAATATTTTTAATGTTCTTTAAATTCTTTAAATGTTGATTCTGAGAGAAAATATTTAAAATATTTTAAAGGATTTTAAATCTTCAGTCTTTCAAATAATTTCCAGCTTTTACATATATAGTCTTGGGAAAAAATAACAGGGATATGCATATCTGCGAGTATTTCTTGTGAGGACAGGGAGGGGGGTTCATATCCATAGTAAACAGAACAGCTGTGGCCTTGAAATGATCACATGAAAATGTACATCAGCACATACATCCTCCAGCAACAGAGTCTCCAGATTGCAAGGAGGCTGTGCAGTAGCTAAGCAGGACTGTATTCCAGCATGCTGCTCTCCAGCTCTCCGGACTCTCCCAGTACGCATCCCTCAGATGCAGAGTACCATTTTGGCCCTCCTGCTTTCCTCAGTGCCAGGGGGAATAAAGGGGAACATTCAGAATGAGCATCAGTCATTTTTCCCAAGTATAATCTCACAGCCAGCACAAGAGAAGATGAGATCCATTTACTCCTCTCTTCAGAGACGTAAACCTCATTTTGCCAGAGAAATGTACTGATTAATGACTATAAACAAAGAGGATCTGAACTTATTCAAGGTAAACTGCTGTTTAGCAGCCACGCCTGAATCAAGAGCTTCCTCTAAAAATCACTTGGCTGTTTTACTTCTGATTTTTTATTTAGATTTGTATTGTTTTGAGTCGTACATCTGATCTTATTTTATTTAAACAAGGCCAAGAACAAAGGCATAGTATAACCATCACAGATGTAGTTAGAAACGTTCAATTCACATGTTCTGTTGGAAGCAGTTGTAGTTACACTTCTGGGATACAGGAACAGGTATACATAAATGTAAGGCACCAGAATAGAAGCACTATTACCTTTAAATCATGACTTACACCAGCTTATGTAGGAAGATCAAGCTGGAGAAGACATTTCTCATAATAGAAAGAGCCACAAGGAAGCTTAGGGTTAGGTCAAGAAATGGCACTTCTGTTGTCTGAGGGGTTTTTTTAACTGAAGAGAATTGACCCATTAAAGCGCCTTACCTGGCAACATGGTAGATCCTTCACCTCCTGAAGCCCTATCCACACATTTCAGAGGTATGCTAACAACTCAGACGGAAATTATGAGATGGATGCGGGAATTACCAGATCAGTACTAAGGTGTTATGCAAGAGCCTAGAATTGCCCAACTTTCAAAAATGACTGAAAGTCATTTTATTGCTCTGACTGGATCCTTGGTAGTATTTCTGTTAAGTTGGCACATTCAACAAACCAAATGGGAAAAATGCACTTTTTTTCCATTTCTTTTTTCTTTACGTCTTGGCAAGCTCTCTGCTGTAATATAAAACACACCTTTTTACAAACATTTCTCTCTCAGAGACTAATACAGATTACTCCGTACAGCAGTTGTTCAACTTATCCAGCCCTGTTATTAAATATTTATGTGGTTCATTTTCACACGTTTGGCAGATCGTCCTTTTTCCAGACCATATTTTTCTAATTGCCCTTTGTGCTTTTGATGTTTCATATCTTTCTAATCTTTCTCCTATTTTCCTTTCCCTTTGTCAATGGTTTGGGTCCCAGCCTCTGGCTGCAGCATGTTCCCAAAGCTGTTTCTCGGAAGATATCCTGATACACTCCTGGGCTTTTGCCCACATAGTCTGCTCACATGGCTTTATAACAAGAGCTGGGTATGAAACTGTGTCCAAAAAAAGAGAAAGAAAATCAAAATTTTAGTAGTATTTCTACTCTAAATTGAAACAACCCCAAGATCTTATAAGGGAGACAATCATGTATTCTACCAACTTGCTTTGGGGTATTTGCCAGGGATATGACCAACCTGCCTCCAGACCTTCTTTTCCATGATCACGATTAGGGAACAGAACATCATTTTTCCACTTTGGTTAAGTGCACATCTTAAGTCATTAGGTCTTCTAGGTAGATTGAGCTATTCTGCTTTTTGCAAGTAATAAAATATTTATTTCATCCGCTTGACTGTGCACCTTGCAATGAAGTGATTGGCTGTTCTCTGGCTGAAGGAGTGCATAACTCCCTGTATAAACAGAGTATCTTCAGCTATCGAACTGAATCAAATGGTTTTAGAAAAAGTTTTGATTTTGACAAATCAGATTTTTCAGCTAAAAAAAAAAAAGTCTATCAGCCCAGATTTATCAAAAGAATAAATCTAGCTTACCTGTAACCATCTCAACCATTATCATTTCAGATAGGGTGTACTGCAGCACTTAAACATGTTTCAGATATCTTTCTAAATAGGCATTGCCACTTAAGAATATGGGGAATTTCACTTAGAGTGCACAGTAGTTATCTGCATGCATTTTAAATATTCTGCTGCCTTCACATTTATAATCCATTTATAACTCATTTTGTTTTCCTATTTCTAGCAATATATTAATGATTTGGCAGTAAAAATTTATGTTTTACCTGCATAGAGTAAAAGTGGCTTTGCCTCTGATTCACTCTGATTGCCCCTGTGAGATTGTCAGTAGGCCATTTACTCCATCACTGCCTCAGCTGCATGATGTGTAGAATAACGATAGTGTACAGCAAGATTTATTATAGAAAAGGACTTTAAGATTTCATAGAGAAAACATTTTAGAGGGCAAATTGTATGGGGTATGAATTTACATATCCCAGTGTTAAATGATGCATTTGTATAGAGCATGTAAAATATTTGATTGATACTGCATTCATTCAATGATAAGAGAGGTGGATGAGAAAGCATTCCCTACCACACCAAAAAATGCTTTTTTGAACTCAAGTTGAAAAATCCTGTTCCTCTACTGCCATGAGGCACTGCCAGAGAGCAGACTGCACCAGAAAAGACTGACACGAAGAAGACAAGGAGTACTGCAGCCTTTCCCGCATCGTGCAGATCAACCTAGTGTAGAAGACTCAAGATTTTTTTTTTCCTTCAGAAAAACAGATGTCATTGGCTTTTCAGTTTCACCAGCTATATTTAAAATAGATTCAGGCAAAGAGGTAAAAAAGTTTGTGAGCATGAACTCTTAAAGAAATAAGTAAATCCACAGAGAAACTAGAAGCAGGACTGACCTCTAGGAAAAGCAAGTAAGTGCAAATCGGAACACTGTGGAAGACACAGATGCCTCTTGCATTGAGACTAAAGCTCAGAGGAAACATTGATACAGTGGCATACCTTATTTTAGCCATTTTTGTACTTTGTCATACAGCCTTGTTGACAAAAAAAAGCCCTGCATTTTTTATTTTTTTTATTTGCTTTTAATAACGTTGTTTTACTCGTTTGCTCTGCCTGGAAGCAAGACAGGTATTCCACTGGGAAAAAAAGGACATTAAAAAAAAATAAATAAAAAAAAAGAGGTGAGATACCAGATCAAGGTTAAAAAAATGAGGCCCAGCGACGTCAGTGGAGATACTAGCCAAGTGATAACTGCAGATCAGCTCTAATGAGCTGAGATTTTTTCCTGCAGGGTATGAGTTACTCCGTGAGTCAAAGGAATATTTTTAAGTGACAAATAAAATGCCACAGAGGAATTAATTGTTGCATTGTTAACTACTGATTACTCATACATATCACAATATGTGGCTGAGTGATGTCATCTTTTAAACTCCCATCCCACATGAACATAATGAGGAGGTAATTACAAGAAGCTGGCTGGAAGTAATCGGAGGGAAGAGGCACGAAGCAGAAACTGCTGAAAAGGTTGTTTTAATCTTGACAGAGAAGGAAGTGTCATTCCACGTTTTCCAGGAGAAATTATCTTACCTGCATCTCCATGAACTCTGACAAAGCAGAGCTCGTTTCTTTGTTCCCATATCTTTGTAAGCAAATATAACGCTTTTTTTCTTGTAAATTATACTGACTAAGAGTTGATCATACAGAACTGAGGGAAAACAGAGTCTAGGGGAAAAACCACTCAGGGTGAAGGCAGATCTGAGTCGTGCAGCTCGCTCTGTCCACCACGTTCTGTGAGACACGGGCAAAATGTTGAAAATCTTCATTCCCTGAGGCATTTGGTAAAAATCTACCGTTCATCTCTAGTTTTCAGTTCCCTAGTTATTTTGCATTATGCTTTTGTCTATACATAGCTAGTCTTGGCTTAGATTATATGCTTTTCAGGACAGATGCTTGAGAGTAGATTTATGTACTTCCTCAGACAGTGGAAACCTGATATGAAAATCCAGGTTTACTATACTACAAACAATAAAGAAGAATTCTTTTGCCAGATAAAGTAAATACATTCCTGTTCCATAAATTGAAGTGTTTAAATAGAAATATTTTTTTCTGCTTACTTAACCCTCTCATCAATCACCACCCCCTTATAAATAATTTGTGGTGACGGGCTGTAGAAAATAAACTTCTCAAATTCATAAAATCTGCATTGTCTGTCCACTTAAATGTATCACAGGACCTGTTTTCTATCTGCACGGTGACAGTATCAGGTATAAATAATTTCAGTTTGTTTTTTAATGCTTTTGCGCCAGTTGCCATGGATTCTAAAGTACTTTCTGTGATGATTTTTGAGGGTAATATTTTGAGAACCATTTATGACAGATGAGGATCTCTTGCAACAATTCAGCACTCCAGTCTAGCTTAATTTTTTGGCAATTTTTTCTACATGATGAGATTTAAGAAGATATCAATTTCAGAAGATGCATAAAGAAACAGTATGAAATCCTAATTAATTATAATAAACAAGTTTCTGTTACCCACCTCTGTTTCTATGTCAACTAGCAAACACCAATTTGGTAAACAGGAAAGCCAAGGGATCCTGGATGTGAGATCATGGGAGATGGAGTGGCAAGATTGCAATCCTGCTACCAAGTTCACAGTCCAAATGGTTCAAGGTTATTCATTATTTTATTCATTCATTTATTCAAGTGCTCTCAGTAATAGAAGATTAAATTCTTTCTGCAGTAAAACAATTCAATAAAAGGAGTTTAGTGCTAAGAGTAAAATGGCTGAATTACATACATAACACTACCTGTCTCATGCTAATCCTAGCTGGCTTTTTTGCTAACTATTAGGCCCTATTACTTACTCTAGATATGGGAGTGATAATAAAACACCTCCCAAACTGCTACTTGCCTTAGAGCTGAAGCAGATAATGTGGCAGGACGGTAATTACTATTTTTTTAATCAGCCAACTTCCATGCTCCAATATCAAGATGACTTTTGCAGTTGTGTTTCTTATGGTGGAATCATAATAGATACTAGGCAGTCTATCGTTCACATACAAGGAATAACAGATCTGTAAAAGCAGTGTGATAAGACCATTCTTTCAGACTCATTGGCAGGAACAGTGAGGCCTCAAATACAAGATACGGCTGGAAAGAATAGAAAAATGGGCTGTAGTGCAAAGCCTGACAAAAGCTAAGCTGGGTGGACAAAGTGACTCCCTTATTGTTCAGTGTTGTTTGGCAAGCTTAGAGGCACAAAGGAGAAGAAAGAAAGCTGTAAGCAAACGAAACTGTCAAAGGCATGATTCTGACATGGAGCAAAGATGAAGAAAATGAAGCATGTTGGAGAAAGCAGTTTGGAAACAATGAGCAAAGCAACTACCCCCCACCCTCGAGCCATCGAAATAAACCAGGAATGTACACACTTCACTCATGCCATCAACATTTCTCTTAAAATAATGCAGCAAAGCTGTAAATATGCATTCAGACCCTTCTGTGAACATTAACCACCTTCTTACTGAAACCAGCAGTGACTACAGTCTTGTTCATCAAGCTTATAAAGCCATATTTTTATGTAACAAAAATTGTCATCATTAAGAAATATTGCAAAGTGATCAGGCTGATTATCACACATTCCACCTGCAAGTAATAAAGTAGCATGCCTGCAACTCCACTCTCACATTTCCAAATGCCAGATAAATAAGTCACAATAATGATTTGCAACAAATCTTGAAAAATATTCTCTTCCCTATAAATACTATTGAGACAAGCTGTTTTCTTGCATGTGTATTAATGCATTTAATTGAAAACCCAAGGCAGCTGTTACACTGCTATTCATTTTATTATAGCCATAAAAATAATCGATGTTCAACACAGAGCTTAATATAGATTACAGCCAAAGCTGTTTACTAATTCGTTTTCCCCTGATCATTCAGGAGACTAACCACAAATTTGAAAGGCCAGAAATACAAGGGAAGAGTATATTGTAGTGAGTTTAGCAGGGTACAAATCTCAGACATTTTTGTGTTTACTAGGACTAGAAATCTAGAGAATGGAGAAAATAGTGTCCCAAGCAACACTCTGCAGCATGACCAATGGACACTACGTTGTCTGCACCCTTTCTTCATTCAACCATAGCTAGAAGCTAAGCAGAACTTAGCTCTTCCCCCTCATATGTCCTGGGCAATTCAGTGCCTACACCTGAACATTGCTGAAGACCAGAACTTCTCTCAGCGGTTCCTGGAGGTAGGATGAAACCTTGGCAGACTCCTTCTCCACATTCAAAAGTTGTACTGCTGGCTTTAAGCATACGCCTAGGACAGGGAAATTACTGTGGTGCACCAAATCCATGCAAAAATCAGGATCCAGCTGCTACCACCAAAGGAAAAGTCAATAGGACCAGTAGCTCTTGGTGGAAGTGATCATGCCAAGCCCCAGCAGGAGTAGCAAGTTTAACTCTCAGAGGCATCTCTTTCCCTTCCCTAACACCGCTCCCCTTCTTTTGGCACACAGTAGGAAAGCCTTGGCTTAGCCATCTCCCTTCACACCTTTGGAGCAGCAAAGCCCAAAATCACCTACCCTGCTGAGAGACCTCAAGCGGACTTTGGCATTGTACTTCAGCCAAAAGGCAAGTTCCTTCACTCTTTATAATCCTATCAGCCTTTTCCAAATCTGTCCATGTTTAAATGAGCCTGGGAAAGTTTGAAACACCTGGTAATTCAACACAGCCAAAGCAATTCTTGGGACTGGAAGGAACCTACTGGGGGATCACATCTTGTTTGCAGGTACTCCAGCAACTATATCATATAACCTCTCTTCATAAAGGTTGAAGTTCTGCCTTAAAACCAGCCTGGTTTTTGTCCCCATACTCTTCCATTGCGCTGTTCCATTTGTGGTTAGAAATCCTCCTTAGTGTTTCCAGACTGAAGGCAGTTCATGGCCACATAATATGCACATGTATTTTTGGCAATGCAGTTGGTTAGCTTGAAGAACTCTTCCCTCTTCCAAGATTTTTGCCATCCTAACACACTTTTTTTGTTGTTTTTACTGTGCCAAAGAATGCAGGTTCTTCAGTTTGACCTTTAAAGATTCTCGTGATCATCTTATTAGGCCTTTTTTTCTAAATCTGTCCAATGTTTAAACAGAGGAAGACTGCACTGAGCATATTGTTGCGGATAAAAATCTCACCATTGCCCTGGATTTCCTCCCTGTGATGCACACCACAGTCATTTTTTCCCCAGATGCAGCCCTCTGGTGGCTTACAGTCATTCTATGAATGACTAATGCATCAAGGTATTTTTCATCTATCATCTAAAATAAAGAACTTCCCTCAGTTATTAGTCCCTGAAGTTATGACCTTTCATTTTAAACTATTAAAATGCTATTAGTCAAGTTTTAAAGGCCATCTTCTTGGATAATATTCCACTATTCTTTTCAGTCATGTCATCTTTCCCAGATTCTGTCACCAGCAATCTCATTAACCTAAGCCTATTCTTTGTGCCAAGGTCTTTTTTTTTTTCTTTTAAAAAAAGAGATCAGTCCCAAGATCAATTCTTGAGAAAGTCTTCTGGTAAACTCTCTAGCTCAATAGTTTGACCATTAGCACAACTCAAGAGAAGAGTTGTTTCCCTCTCAGGCAATGCTTTAGCTGCCTTGGACCTTATGGACCAAACCATCAATCCGAGATGAGTTTCATGAATCTTTCCTTAGTGGCAATTCACTCCAGCCAAGAACCTTGCAAAGAAAGTTGCACCTTCAATAGATAGTACACAGTTCATTATATTTGAACAGATAAGTAACATTAAAGTTATATTCATAGAATCATAGAATAGTTTGGGTTGGAAGGGACCTCTAAAGGTCACCTAGTCCAGCCCCCCTGCCGTGGGCAGGGACATCTTCAACTAGATCAGGTTGCTCAGAGCCCCGT
>NW_008796165.1:1665249-1667326 GCF_000699145.1 Aptenodytes forsteri
GACAGTCCACCCATCAAATCCATACCTCTCCAGTTTAGAGAGAAGGATGTTGTGGGGGACCGTGTCAAAGGCCTTACAGGGGTCCCGATAGATGACATCTGTAGCCCTTTTCCCATGTCCTGATGTAGTCACTCCATCATAGAAGGCCACTAGGTTAGTCAGGTAGGACTTACCTGTGATAGTGAAAGATAAGTATTACCTTATTCTTTACCAAATGAGAAAGCATTTATACTGGTATCGTGTTTATCTAGAGCTTCACCTCGATTCACAATGCTTCTGGTCCTGGAAAGAGGTCATACTTGTAACTTTATAACATTTGTTTTGATCATAGTTGGTCCCTTTCCTTCCTGGTTCATTTTATAGGTAATGAAAACATATCAACCATGAACAACATGCTATTTTGTTTTGTTAATATAGAAAGGACAAGATCAACCTCTGCTTTTGTAGTCTTACAATTAGAATTTGTTCATTAACAAGTTTGTTCATGCTAATGACAAACATCCATTGGGCATTTCAGGTATTCTTACCAACAGAGCTGAAATTTATGTCATTCTGTTGATCAGTTTCTGTATCTGATAATTAAAAACTTAGCTTACCTAGAGATACTTCAAAAAAGGCTTACTGGTTTCAAAACTTAAGCTCAGCAATTAAAATTATCTGTAAAAATACTCATTGGAAACAAAATCTGCATTGTGAAAATAAGGATGTTTGGCAAGGATGTGTGAAGGGTTTTGATAGAGATTTCAGTATTATGAATGCCTGGAGAATGTGACTTGCAATGGATTTACCATGCTTGCTTTCCCATTTCAAGCCAGAGAGAGTTCATATGTATGAAGTACAAACTGGTGCCTTTACTGGAAGAGTTGTCAAGTGAAAGGATTAGCCAAATCATTGTTAGATCATCTGTGTTACAAGCACAACTTGTAACCGTAACTCTGTCATTAAAAGCTTTTTCCACTAAACTAAAAGTTTTCCTCCCTGCTGTTCACCATTCTGTAAACTTATTTCCTTATTAAAAGGACAAAGAAAAAGATTTGGGAATACTTAATAAAACAATCTTTTTAGTAAGCAGAAACTTGCATTCTTAGATATTGCCAAGTATTGTGGTGCAATATTTTTCTCCAATTAGAGCTCATCTGAAATTCAAATACCTTATTTCTTTTAAGTAGTTAATTAATGCAGCTCATGCTCCAAAAAGAAACATTAATAATAACATATTTAACTATTCATCCCAAAAGAAGACAGGAAAAAACAAGTCAATATAAAGCATATTTAGTAATCAAAAATTTCAATATTATAGTGAATCTTGTTTTCATTCTCTCTGCCTCCATAAAAAGTTCAGACACGCAATGGCTAGAGAAACATAACAGAAAAGCTTTGGGGACCATTGTTTGTAACCTTTAGGTTCAGACAAACCTATCTCCCTCCAAAGAGAAAAAAAATACAGTTAATTTCCACAATAAAACACCCAGGCTTACAAAACTCATTAGGCATTAATTTATATGCTACATTCATGAGCCCACATTCCTAGTAAACATTAACAGGGCAGGACAGTGGGTGCACCTTGGCAAGCAGTCAAGGAACCATAGAAGCACGCCTGCTGACCAAAACCATCAGGGCCAAGTACCCAACATCCACACTAATCCTGTGCCAGGGATTTACTTTGAACTAGCTCTAGTGCAACCCACCTAGTGGATGAGGGAAAGGCTGTGGGTGTTGTCTACGTAGACTTTAGTAAAGCCTTTGACACCGTTTCCCACAGCATTCTCCTGGAGAAAGTGGCTGCTCATGGCTTGGACAGGCATACTCTTTGCCAGGTAAAAAACTGGCTGGATGGCCAGGCCCAAAGAGTTGTGGTGAATGGAGTTAAATCCAGTTGGTGGCCGGTCATGAGCGGTGTTCCCCAGGGCTCAGTACTGGGGCCAGTTCTGTTTGATAACTTTATCAACGATCTGGATGAGGGGATCGAGTGTGCCCTCAGTAAGTTTGCAGATGACACCAAGTTGGGCAGGAGTGTTGATCTGCTCGAGGGTAGGAAGGCTCTGCAGAGGGACCTGGACAGGCTGGATCGATGGGC
>NW_008796165.1:1667889-1669499 GCF_000699145.1 Aptenodytes forsteri
GGAACAGGCTGCCCAGGGAAGTGGTTGAGTCACCATCCCTGGAGGTATTTAAAAGATGTGTAGATGTGGTGCTTAGGGACATGGTTGAGTGGTGGACTTGGCAGTGCTAGGTTAACAGTTGGACTTGATGATCTTAAAGGTCTTTTCCAACCTAAACGAAATTATTCTAGTCTGACCCATAGACTCAACCCCCCTTAGCAGTTGGAAAGGTTAGAAACTGAAGTATCCAGCCAGTGCTCTCCCATCTTTACTCATTGATTGTGGGTATGATATTGTCTGGTGGGTATGTTAGGAAACTGGGGAGAAGGAAGACAGGACCAGTTCCTCACATGTACCAACAAATAACTATCCTCATAACTGCAATGGCATAACACTTCGTCTTATGGGAAGCAGCTCACTTTCCTTTTCTGATCCACTATCCTGTCTGCCCTTCTGTGAGCTCCTGTGCTTTGCACACAGTTTTATGTATCAGTTTCCAAAGACCACACTCAGCAAACACAACTGGGACAGCAAGATTAAAGGAAGTGAGACAAGAATTTGGGAAGAAAAGTTTGGATTTGTTCCTGTGGTCAGCCATGTTCTTCATCTGAGCTCTTGGAAAACTTCTACTTTATGCCACAAGCTGGGGTCACTTGTGGAGCTTTTGAATAGCAGTTACTCTTTTTTCCACAGTGATGATTTCCTAATAATTTACAAAGCATTCTTACTACGTGATGTTTGTTTTGGCATGATTTTCAGACAAAAGATTTTACCAGAGATCATCTTCTCTGTTACTCTTCAGCATCCTACACACAGGTCACTGCAGCAGAAGTACTGCAGTAATGACTCTAAAAAGTGGAACTGCCAGATACCCTTTCATTTCAAAGAAAAGGAGACATTTATTTCTCCCTGATTTTTTCCTCTTTCAAATACTATATAGCAAAATTAAGTTTATGACAACTTGAAAATCTGCATTAGTTCTCAGGGAACTGGGAGAACCCCACAGACTAATGATTCAGCTACAAAACCAACAGCTACATTTTTCAGAAAGAGCTGTAAAATAACAATAGAGATTTAGGTAAGGACTGCCATTATTTAAAGAAAACTGAAAAAGCTGTTCACAACCTCTCTGTTTACAAGCAAGAAGAGTTAAGAGATAGGGCAGCCTAAACACATCAGGAGGTTGCTTCTGTTCAATCTACAGACCTTGTGTTGTTCTATTTAAAGCCAGTGCATGTGTTTCAATAAAGAAAGAGATATTTTCTTTACATTTATGTTGTCTCAATCTTTTTCTTCTTTTTAGTTGCCATTCCCTGAATCCCACACATTGAATACACCTTTTCTGAGGACAAAGTCTGTACTGCAGGCTGCATGTTTTTTAATCAAAGACTGTTACTATTTACAACTACCTTCAAGAAATGCTGAGGATTTTCCTGATCTTTGACTTCCAAGCCTGTAAATTTGTTCATATTTTCATAGAATCGTAGAATAGTTTGGGTTGGAAGGGACCTCTAAAGGTCATCTAGTCCAACCCCCCTGCTGTGGGCAGGGACATCTTCAACTACATCAGGTTGCTCAGAGCCCCGTCCAACCGGACCTGGAATGTTTCCAGGGATGGGGCATCCACCACC
>NW_008796165.1:1672312-1706405 GCF_000699145.1 Aptenodytes forsteri
TCACCAGCTTGGCAAGCCTATGACCGAAGATGCTCTTCCCCTTCTCTGACAGATGGACCCCGTCAGCCCCCAGTAGACCAGGTTTCTCAAAGTGAGTCCCATGGTCTAAGTTTATTTTCATAAACTAAATAACAGATCTTTCAAAGTATAACAACATCTAAAGGCAAAATGCCTTACAAACTTAGGGAGTCAGAGAATTGGAAAAGAAAACAATACTGAATATAAATTTCAGATTAAGCTCTTATTGCTAGAGTTGAGTTCTGAAGTTCATGGCAAACATGCATTTGATTTCAAAAGGACAAGGAGTCAACACCCTGACTTCTAATTGTTCTGAAGTATCTCCTGGCAAAAAGAAAACTAAGAGTAATATATCATTTTACTATGTTATTCAGCCTTTGGAATACAAATTCTCAGAGCTGTTTTAATGAAAAACAATATGCAATTTGAAAAGTAGCAGAAGTTCACATTAAAAAGCAGAAAAAAATCTACAATTTGCTTTTTGTCATCACAGACGACACTTTAAAAACTTCATACCCTGCTTTACATCTTGCCTGATGTTTTTTCTTAATAAAATATTACAAATTAGCTTAACTCTAAGATTAATATTTCACTCTCAAATTCAAAGAACAAGATTTTCAAAGCTCTATATTACGTTTACCTCAAAAAAAAATAAAGAGGAAATAGACAAATTGTGAAGAAAATCATACACAGAAAGAAGAATATATGCATTATTCAAATCAAGGTGCAAATCTGAATAGCAGACGAGATTTTCCCAAATACACTGATTATATTAATCGCTATTTGAATAACAACTGTATTATGAATAGGGTTGCATGAAGTCAAATTTAACTGAAGCAACATCTGGCATACTAAAGGTGTCGCAAGTAATTTGCAAAACTAGTTCCTTTAAAGGTGTGAAATATTCATCACTCATCGTATTTTTAAGATTATGAGCTCAGAACGTTATGAACATCAGATTTCATTAAATCCCCTTGTTGCATCTAAAGACTATTACTTACAGAGAAAAATAGTGGTGCGTTTTCCGTCATCTTGAATATAGCAGTAAGTCTGGAAGTAAAGGCACAAACAATTGCACACATCTGCCAGCTCCCTGCAAACTGTGCACCAAATTATAAGAATAAGGAATCGGTTACTTTTAGAGTAGTATTCAGGCTGAGTTACTACCTTGTCTCATTCCACCTCAGATTTTGAGAGGACTACTCGCCAACATTCACCTCCACCTGCAACGCATGCTAACAAGACATTTATAGTCCTACTCTGTTCAGCACTTATATTAACTAGAACTAGTACTTCAAATGAATTTGGGAGATTTTTATAGTGACGTTTAATGACATTTTCACCCTACAAAGCATGCAAAGGCTTTAGTGTCGTTATTGACTAGGTTTTAAAGGGATCTGCAGGCTGTATTTCATTAGTAAAACAACATTAATTTACTACACAAATCATTACAAAGAGCTTACATACATACTTTATAAGGTAGTGTGATTTTCATGTGACAACTTATTCATGCATAGCTGGAAAATGCAAATAATCTACTAAATTGGGTAGTGGTACCATTATGCCTTATGTGCTGGAAATAGCGTATGCGTAAATGAGAACTCAGAAAAATTATTAAGATATTTCAACATACTTTATTGCAGTAAATGCCAGTAAAATTGCAATCACTATTTAAATCTTAGTTCTGAAATAATCTCCACAAAGATAGGCCACTATGACAAGAGACAGCTCTGTGCAGAATTAGAGCTTCAGAGATTATTTTTATCTCGCTATTTTATCAGTGTAATGAGACAAATTATCCTCTGAGGATAAATTGATTGAACAACATTAATTTCTCAAAATAAAATGAACAGCCAAAACACATGAGGGGTTATCTGCCACAGGTAACATTTCATGTATTATTTTATAATACAACTCTTCCATAGTACATTTTTTTTGCTGCTTATGAAGGAATTCTTAACTTTAACTGACTTTATAATCAGTGGCATGTTGCTTACTAACATAAGTGTACATAAACATTTCCACAAAATTTAACATTTGAGTTTTATATAAAACAATTTAAAACCAACAGGGGATTCTTGACATTTCATTTTTCCTTTTCACCTAGAAGAAGTTTAAAGAATAAATTATATGGCCCACGATACTTTAACTCTTCATTACCAAGAGTACATTAGTTAAAGTAGCCCTGTGCAAGACAGTGTGCTCAACTGCAACGGAAGATTGTGGGCTCAGACTTGCAACTATTAAATACAGAGAAACGCTACCCACCTTGTGCTCTCTGTACTAAAATTACACTCCTTTCTCAAAATAATACATCCTCATGGCCCCAGTTGAGCAATGGGATGTATAAAATTTAACCACCTCCTTACAAAGTTTCTTTAATTTTATTTTCAAGTCCTACTAAACTTCAAATGTTCTCGTAAAATTATATAATTTTGCTTCTCATAACTTGAGAATAGTGTCAATTTTTGTATCTATATGTATTTCTACATATAGAGATTTATAATGATCACACCTGTTTGAAGATACATATAGATTTCATCCCACACTGGTGATATGAAGCACTAGTACAATTAAGAGAAATTTTGACACCTTTGAACTTCTTAAATACAATGTATTTAATGTATGACCTCCATACCGCTCTGTACTACTCATTTCATAAAAAGGAATATCTATATTATGTGAAAGCTTGTCCTTAAATCAGAGCTACAAGAGCAAAATATTCACAACAGCATTTATAAAATTGGAGATTATCCCCATTGAAAGACCACTGAACAGTATTTATACGACTTCATGCAATATTTCATGACTAGAAAAAATATTCACTTATTGTAACATGTGCAAAAGACTGAAGCGGAGTTTAGGAGCCTTCCTAAATAACATAGTAAAGAGAATGAGGACGTGTTCTCTTAATGATACTTCAAAGTGTCATGGTTTTAGACAAAAAAAAAAAAATCATTGACATAGAAAGTGTAAAATTATTAGCACAGTCTTATTTTAAAGAGATCTCTGCAAGACAGTGAAAGACATTTTCCTCAGAAGAAAAGTAACTAGGTAGTGATTTAGAAAACGCTTTTGTAATACCTATTATTTTATATGCTTATGCAAATATAAAAATACTAAAAAGTTATGACACCTTCCCAGGTCAGGCCCCACATTCTTCTTCAATTTCATTTTCAAGGACACTCATGACGTGTTATTTGGCTAGAATAATCACTTGAAAGTAGCTTTTTCTAAACAAATGAGCAAATATCTGTCTTGTTTAAAACCAAGCACAGTAAAAACTGATAAAGAATCCAGCTATGAGTAAAAACAAAACTTACTGCATTGCTCTTCATTAAATACAGAGTGAACAGGAGGATAAATGCAGGCATAGCAGATGTGTTAAGAGAGACAGTTCATTTTTAATAATCTGAGATTTATTAGTAAAATATTATCAGTTAAAATAAATGTTTATGTACAATATAATTGGAAATCCTAACATCTAAAATTAGTTTAATGTATTTTTCAGGATTTAGGCATGCATTTTCACCCAAACTGTGATTGTTTGTGACTTTACAATAATATCTTCCAGGTTTGAACACCTTCAATGTCTCTCCTACGTTGCCATGTTGAAAACAACCAGACAAGAGGGACACTCCATAGGATCTCAGCAAATCATTTAGCATATGCAAAGATCAGTTAAGCACTTAGTCATACACTATAGTCTCCCGTGCCAGATCACAGATATTATTCAAATATATGAATAGTAATAAAAATTAACATTTGTTTCTTCCTATGCAGTTCCTATTGCAATGATATGGCATCTGAATAAAGCAGCAGCTTCCTGGTTTAAGCATTTCTACTATACTTACTTATCTCAGTAATACCCAGACAGCGTGTATTATGACTCAAATGAAAGCAAGCCTTTTTCATTCAAAGATCTTAGTTCTCATGTTTCAGAGGAAATTTTTTTTTCCTGAACTCAGGTTCTTCAGAAACAGGGTAGCCTCTTCCCAGCTCTGTCTACAGAAAAGACTACGTCCAGGCCAAACTGTAAGAAAACCTAAGGTGCTAGGTTTTCCACAGCTCTTTGTGTACGTGACTACGTAAGGACCACAGAAGACCAGGGAACTGCAGTGTGTAGCTAGGTAGTTTTTCAACAAGTTTATAAACCTTTCTAAAGAAGAGATAAAATAATCCAAATTCTTTGTTGCATATGTCTAACACTCTTCAGAATATTGATATCAAAGTGTATGTACAATAAAAAATACCTAATTTTCATAAAATGTCTGTATAAATATATCTACTTGACACACTCTTTACAGTGATTTCTACATGTAAATTAAATGTTTGTTTTAAATGCACAGTTGTCAGAACTTTGGGTTTATCTTCATATTTCTGTTAGAAACCTTCCTTTGCAAAAGAAAGTTTCAGATAAGAATACTTCTACAGAACACCCTAGATTCATATCAATAAAAGTATTAAAATTCTGATGTACATATTTGAAAATCATTTTGTATTTGATAAACTGCACAATTCTCATTCCAGTCGTCCTTGCTTAGCATCACCTATTGCTCCCCATACATCAAAGACAAACTCATCTGGAAATGCAAAGTCTCCAAGAGTTTCATCCAATGCCACTGCAAATTCATCTGGGTTTTTCTTGTCTCTTCCAGCTTCCACCATTGTTGCAGCTAAAAAGCAACAAAACAAAATAATGTAATTATCATGAAAGTGACAGCTAACATATATGGCCAAGATAGTTTTTGAATGTCTGTTTTCAAAACCAGGTAAGGTCAGCTTAGGGAGATGTAAAGCTTACCTACTGAATTTAGGATTCAATAGGAATTATGTACTTAAATCCCCCCACACTAGCTACGTTCTGCTCTGATAAACAGGAGAGCTTCCTTGGAGCACTCGTTATATATTCTTCTGTTTGTTTGGCAGAGGTTTAATTTTTAATTCAATGAACCTTCATTTTAATCTTATAAAATTATATTCTGTTTTCATTACTGAAGACACATGAAGCATGGGTCTAAAAACAAGGTTAAGCGCAACACTTCTGTGGTAAGACCCATGCCAGTTCATCACCAACTTCAGTGAGTTTGATACGAGCTTGCTGATCTAAACCAGAAGATCAAAAGGCAAACCAGAATGTTTTTCTCCTCTAAACGACGAAGAAAAGATCTCAGCAAGTCAGAGTTTAAAGTGGCCAAGTTCTTCACAGAAAGCCAAAAGGCATAGGGTTTGGACACGGAAAACAACATACAGCCTGCATAATAGATATATACAACCAAGCTAGTATGGGTTTGCTAGCAACAACCCATGTTTTACCAGTTTAAATGTTGAGCATGACCTGCATTTAGAAAGGAGTAATGATAAATGGGCCTAGAGAAAACACCTGAATACCCTACTTTAGGAGACAAGAATTCAAATACTAGGCTCAACTAATATGTTGTGTAAAATACAGAGTAAATTAAAATCTGGTTGTTAGGTACTGGACACAGTATGTTTGCAACTGCCTGAAAGAAGTTGTGCTCTCAAGAAACTACCATATGACCTCAAACAGATTTGTTTAATTTTTCAGCTTCGTTTTATTTAATTAATTTTAGATTAATTTTTTAACCCAGAAGACACCTCCAGGTAGTAAAGAGACTGAGGCATTTATTGTGAGCCACATTATTCTTCTGCTTGGATCTACATTTTTTTCAATACCATCCGAACTAAAGAGTAACTAATTTCAGCGTATGAGTTTGCTTCAGTTATTATTACCTCCAGCTCTGAAAAGTAAATCTTTAATTTATAGCACCCTCAAAGCTGGGAAAGTTTGTGCTTATGCCACTATGAAGTGAAAAAGATCAAAGTTATTTCTAGAAGTCTCAGCCAGGTGTGGTTCAAATTGTGCAAAAGCATGGGAAAGGCCTCGCTGCTGTGCACAGTAAACCGGAGCCACCGAAGATAGGAACATCTTGGTACCCAGGAAAGTTAAAGCAGAGACGTCTGATACAACAGAGGTAGACCGTGATATCTTGTATACCTATGCTGTATGGCATTTTCTCTTACTTAACACCCAAGTATCAGAATTTATCAAGTTTTAGACTTTAGTTTGGAAATGGCTACACTGGGGTCGTTGCTTAGGACTCAGTCCTTAGCTGCTGTGCTCATCCCTCACCTTTAGCCACTGTGCAGTTTCTCAGATTCTAGAACAAATTACAAGTCTACCCCAAACAACACTGAATGCTGGCAACCCAGGGACATTAGAGTAAATGAAAACTGTGAGGGCTCAAACCTCTCTCAGTCATGGCACCTGCACCTCCCTGAAGGATGAAAAGTGTCAGCACAGGAGTTTCTCCTGGTTAAGCTAGGCCAGGAGAACTACCGGCAGCAGGCTATCATGGTTTGAAGGATGCAGAAGACTCTGTAAAACAGACTCAGCACAAACAGCACTGCTGAATGCAGTTTATTTTCTGAGCTGTATCTCTGCTCCACGGCCTCTGTTCATATTCACAAGAAATGATGGTACTGTACAATAGATGAAACCCTCAAAGTCTGCTTCATTTCACGATTACTTTACACACCTGCCTTAAATTGCAAGATGTTCTCCATCTTTTGTTACACATGAAGTAACCACCACTTTCTTCATGAGCATATCAAATTCAAGTGTCACACTGAAGGATTTGATAGCTTCTAGCCTTTTCTCAGAGGGATATCCGAGTAGAAAACTTGTATTACAGTGCCTGAGAAAGGGAAAGAAGTCCTGAAGCCACAGATGACCACCTTCACCGGGACAGTCTGCTGTCTACTGCATGTGCTGTGTTGTATCAACATGGCAAAATCTCTCTGATAAAAGGGAAAAGAAACTTCCCCTGCTCTGAAGTTTTATTAAAATGTATTTAATATTATTTTCTTGACCTGAGACTCAGCTTAAGTTTATTGACAGTTATGAACTTCTGGCAAACAGTGTTTGCTGTTATGCAAACTTGTAACAAGCAGTGAGCAAACTTGAGCCATATTCCACATTGTAGACATCAGCAACAGTAATTCTGAAGAAATTTGACGTTTTGGTTTTAACTATGTTCAGATGTGAGGCTTCAGACTGAATCGCAGTGTGCCAAACTACACAAAGCAGTACAAGGAAAATTTACATAAATCCTGACAAACGAAACGCTGTGATCGAGACAGGCACCACTAGTGGTTCTCAAGGACTCTCAAGACCTGTTTCCCTGCCAGAAAAAACCCTATCCCTGTTGCGTTGATTCTTTCTGTGTCCCCCGTGAAGTTCCTGGGACACTGACTCAGAGGAGTCTGGATGGAAAACAGGCATTAAACAGGGGACTCTTGTTCCGGACAAGCAGAAGACAAATATTTGTCTTATCAATGCCACCTTATATCCCCTGACACTGTGGCATAAGAAGGTACTTACAGAGGAGTAAGTAAGTTTACCTGGAGGTAATGAGGTGAAGGGTATAATTTAAACTTCACAGATTTCTGCATATGAACCAGGATATGAAGTTACTCTATATAGACACTGGGAGAGGGTTGGAAGGAGAAGAGCTGTGCAAGGTGACACAAGAGCAAATGTGTCTAGATATAGTTAGTTAGTCAAGACATTAAAAAATGTTGCCATCAACAGAGTGAAGAACTAGACAAGTCTTCCAGCAGAAAGAGTGGGAGCAAGGAATTTAGCCAGCTTTAAGATAAATTGGTCAAGATATATGAAAGATCCATATGACACAGACAGCAGCGACAAAACAAGACAACACAGCATTATATTACAGTCAAACTGCCCTAGTTGAAACCTCAGAATTACACAGGAATAAACTCTTTCATTAACAGAAAATGTTACTTCAAACACAATTTTCTTTAAAGATTGAGCTTCCCAAATTATTAAATAGAACCTTAAAAATAGTTTATTATAGATTTACCAAACTTGAAAACAAAATCCACTAAACTTAGATAATCAAGACGACTTTCAACCCCGTCAGCAGGAGTCAGAACGTCACCGCCGTGCAAAAGCAGCAGCCTCACATAAAAGTGCTTTCAACTGTATCGAGCAACTGCAATCAGCACTACCAGGGTACATTTAATGTACTATGTTTATTAAAGCACACGTCTGCGGAGAGACTGCAGGGTGGCCCCCGCTGGGGTGTACGTTTTCGATAGCTTGGTGCTGACCTCTAGTGTCAGCAGAGCTGTATTACCGTGCAGCAAACCCTAACGCAAGATGCAAGCCGGATCCTTCCCCATTCTCACACCCAAGTTGCACCACTGATGTGTACGAATGTGCAAAGCCGAACCCCGCTTCACCAGTGTCACACATACAGGAGCACTACAGCTGACCCGTCTTCTCTATCACCCAGTGTACATAGTCTTATTTCCCCAGGCCGTTAGCGCAGACATGGGGTGGCATCCCCTCGTGGGCACAGCTGTGCAGAACATGCGTGTTTACACAATGACATTTGCAATGTGTAATTCCCAAGGCAAATCAAAAACTACAGATTGCCAAGGCATTTAGCAGATACTTGCCAACTTGAAGAAAACTTTACTGGTTCTCAGAGGGTGACCGCTCTGTGCCAAATTGCCTCTGCTCCCCTCCCTTTCCCCCACCGCTTCTTGTAACAGCTGCACAGTAAGTGATTGCAGGAATTTTATTCCAATAGAATATTTTTCCACACTCCAGATATCTGAAAACAATTGGGGCTTTATTTTTTTTTTAAATCTCACTTCAGACAATGCTCATACCTGAGAAATTTTTACATAAAATGTGAAAAGTTCAGCAAACTTAAAAGTGATGAAAGGAATTAGAAGTCTTCTCAACTTTAACTGAGAAGCTCACTCTCAGGCTTCCCAGAATATGAACATAGTAGTATGTTGTCTTTTTAAACCTAGTCCCTTTACAATAACTTCAAAGATATTTCGCAAATTCCTTATTTTCACTTTTGATAGACACATGCAGCACAAGCCATGAAAGCTACGATCTGCCTGCCACTGTTATTATCTACCTTACATAGTGGTTTTGCTACCTATATCCTATCCTGTAACTTCTAAAAAAAACTTTTTCAGAAGTTTTAACAGAAACGTCAATATTTATTTAGCTGTAATGCTATCAGAAGCTTTGCCTTCATCAAAAGGTGACAAATATTATTATTCTGGCCTGACACTTTAAAAGAGCTAAAATTCACATTCAGCTTCCTTACGACATGACAGAAAATGAAGCGTGTCATTGCAGTTTCCAGTGTTTAATATTATTTGGTTTAAACTTCATGTTGAACATTGTCAGATCAAGGAACCATTAGAAATATCCCTTCTTCTTGTTTCTTTTTATTAAGTACTAATTCTTCTTGAGGTGGAGAAGTTTTCTTGTTTAACCAGACTTGCTACCTTTCCCTTTTTCACAAAACTCCCATTATCCTCTCACAGTAAATGAACAGTCATAAACAATACACCCCAGAGTGTATACAATAAAGTCCTTTGGGAAAGGAAGTCTGGTGATAGAAGGAGCAGAAAACAACAGATTCAGGGAGAGTATCTCTTTAGTCAAGGCATTTCAGGATAAAAATGTCTATCCTGTATTGCTGGGTTGGATTAGTGAGCCAAGAGAAGCAGCTTGGGTGACGAAAAGTTTAAACCTGTTAGGACATTTTGACTAGATAGTAAGTTTGAAAAATAAAGTCAAGAGTGGAGAAGTAGATTTGAAATTCTTCTAAACAGAGGGGGAGAATATGCAAAGATATGTAATGTCTGACGATATTATAGAGAACAACAAAAAGGAAATAATCATCCGAAAGCATAAAAACAGGACAAAATAGAACAAAATATCAGTGGATGAAGAGCTAGCCAAGAGATGCTGAAAGCAAAAAGTTGAACGGGAAGCCCTTTTTGCCATCATTTTTCCATCGGTAGCATTCTGGGGTTGGATCCCATAGATCCAGGCTTCCTCCCACCCAGAATCTTTAGGATCAAATACAGTCCATAACAATTCAAGCCTCACTGATTTAAAAAATAAATGCCACCAGTATTTTTCACTAACACTGCTTCCTGAGTCCCTTCTATTAATCAACTGTTCACGTTCCTTTACCAGAAAGCCCTGACAGGATTTAAAATAACCTGAATTATCTCTCAATGGCGCATTTATGTTTTAAAGAATGCTGAAGTCAAGCCTTGGCCCAATTTCTGATGTGCCCATAAAATGGCTGAGGAATATATTTCCAGAGTCAAGAGTCCCTTGTGCAGATTAAGTCCAGTTTTCAGTAAAATAAAGACAGAAAAAGGTAAAAGTGCATTCAAAAGGCAGGTATGTAAATCTCTACAGCATTTAGATCTCTGAAAATAAAAAACTGTGCGAAAAATAAAGAGAGAAAAAGGTAAAAGTGCATTCAAAAGTATGTAAAAAGGTATGTAAATCTCAACAGCATTTAGATCTCTGAAAATAAAAAACTGTGCGAAAAAAGTAAGTGTATGCATTTCCATTAAATGATTTCCAAGCATTTTGTTCCAACTCAGGGATTTGTGTGTAGATTTAGTCAGCCATTCTTGAAACTGTCAAGATACTTAACTATGCAAAAATTAAGGGCTTTATCTCATCTTTAATTCTGTCTGTAATTTTACATTATTTTTTCTTTCCTTTCTTTCTAACTGCTGGCTTAAAACTGGGGCACTGTTTTAGAATTCAATCACACCATGGAAGTGTCATTTTAATGGAGATGAAAGAGCAATATTAACTGACATCCAAAGCTTCTGACAAACAGAACTGCATGGGAGTGAGCAATGATTGAGATTTTAATCACTTGTCGGCTGTCGCATTGTGATGACTTGCATTTTCAACTAATCTGGCTTGAGTAATGAGTGAAATTTCTAGCTGAGTGGTGATTGGCATTCTCTGAATGAATCCTTTCCTCATATTTCATTTTCATGGGTGACTGATCACATCCAGTATATGAAAAACTGACATATGTTAATTGAACAGATTTGTGACAGGTTATTAGCTCTCCTTTCCTAAAAAGTCCTAGAGCTGTTTAATTGTTTAAAAATGATAAAACTTTTTTTTTCCCATCACCATTGGCCCTCAACTCTAAGATTTGAACTTCAGGAAATGGCTTCAAAGGTGCAAACTAAAGCTACATGAACCCTGTAGTCTTTGATTCCTGACACTTTCTCTTTGTTTCACTGCCTTTTTGGGAGGAAGAGAAGGAAGAGACGAATGGCAAAACAACCACCTAGTTGGGAAGAAGAGAGTATCTTTGAGGACAAAGACCTCTTCCTTCTCTGAGTGTTCTTTTAAGGCATTCTTTCAAACTTTCCAAACTACATACTAAAAGGTGAAGGACATGAGATCTTTTGGAAAAAAAAAATCAAGGCGTTCATAGGAAAACTCTACCAGGTGCTTGGCAATCAGCGCAGCCATATGTGCTGAAAGCTGAATTCCTCAGTCTACCGTACAAGAGCCATCCCGTTACGATACCAAGAGCCAAAAACACAGGGAACACCAGTTCCCACAGGAACTTGCTTCCCTGTCCCAGAGCAGAGCATAGCACACCTCAACATCCCAAGAAATGATGCTGTAGTCTAGGATCTCAGGCTTCTGGGCTATGGACACCAAAACCAGAACATCTATAGCCGCTTATTCCTGTAGGGCCAGGAGCCTGGGGACCTTGGAGGTAACCTGCAAGGACAGGAGCCTCCAGAAGCCCGGCTTGAGCTGGGACTGCAACAGCTGCAGGACAAAAACAGCTCCCAGAGGGACGGTTGGCACAAGCCTCAGAGCTTTGAAGCCTGAGCCAGAGACGGACCAAGCAGTGGAGGCTGCAGGAGAGCGACAGGACATGGGATCCTCCCTAACCTAAACAGAAGGTCAGCACCACGCAGGGATCCCGGGAGCGTATTACACGGCAGGGGCATCGCATATCAGAGTTGCTGGGAACAGAATTTTTGAGAATTTTTAGTTTTCTGGGAATCGGAAAGCTTAGATATTACCTACAAAACAGAATTCACAAGTTTTGGGCAGCTCCACTCTCTCTTCTATGCCAGGAAGCCCACCTCTGCCTTAGCCTGGGGGACAAATAATACTTTACCTACAATTTTTGCTGTGAGAAAACTAGTAGAAGCTGCCAATCAGATGCTTGCCGGTAGGAGCAGCCAGCAAAGGACTTTTGGCTATTCAGATGATCTCCTATTGTTCTCATACCTCTGTGCTAACTGCTGCCTGTCAAACCCTCCTGCTTTGCCCTTAGCTTCATGCCAGACCTATTTTCTCTTCTTCTTTGCCTCCTCCACTTCTCTCTCATAAAAGCTTTCTTTTCAAGACCACTTTCCATTTAGCTTATCCTTTCCTAATTCTTGGGTGATTTTTTTAGATATTACCATAACAACGAATACCTTCCTCTTTATCTCAGTATTAGCAGTTCCCCAAGATCGTATGAGGACTACACCCAGCCACAGCTGGCTACAGTGGCACTTCTTACCCAACTAGACTGCAGCTTCTTCCCATACAAACAGAAGTTCCTATTTAATTGTTGTCAGATTAACAGAGAGAAGCAACAGCTGCAAGGACAAGTTTAGTGCAGTTTTAAGGAACTTATGACACTGGGGTTGAATAGTTTCTTTCATTATAAATTGATGATTGTGATAGCTAGTAAATATTCTGGAAAATTTCCCATGTTCTTCAGAACACAGGCTTTAGAGAATTTGGTAAGTTTGTGCAATTACTCTGTCAGTTCCCTTGCTAAATAGTTGCCCTTTCACTGATGAAGATCTCAGATTCAAACTTTATCGATCAACTTTGATGTGTCTAAGCCAAGGGGCAAAAGAGCAAAAAAGCAGATAGACATGCTTATCCTTAACAATCCTTAAATGTGGTACACACCAGCTCCGCTAGAAAATATATGCCAGAAAGAATACAGTGATGACAGTTAATGGCAAACAACTAAATAATTCGTGCAACAGTGTATCGATAACATACACGAAGAATAGAGGATTAATTAATTACATCATAAGGCTTGTAGTGAGAGATTCTTTCTTTTATCAGAGACACACATTTGCAGAAATACAGACAAGCTTTTGAGACTTCATGCTGGACAAATTTTGCTTTGCTTATATCCAGAGACTAAAGTACTCAATAAATTTTAGACTACAGAAAATGAGAAATGGTTTAAACTTGTAGTAATGTATCTGTTAAAGACTCACCTAATTCAATATCTCTTATCCCCATGTATGTTTCAAGAAGCTCATCCACTTTTTTAATTGCTTTTTCTTCAACTTCAGTTGGCTTTGTTGAAATAAAGGGAGAAAAAGAGCAAAAGTATGATTATATCCATGCAGATTTCAAAATAACCAGCAATTCGCCACTGATTATCCTTACTCTCATCCCAGCCACCTAGACTTACAAAACGTACAAGTAAAACACATTATTCCACTCTCTTTCCCTCTTCTCACAAACCTGAGCCTTCCTCCGAACGTCAAGCCACGCAGCGCTCACATTCAAACTAAACAGGGGCTTTACATCTCCTGACAATACAGATCTTCATCAAATCCTTATCAGCTTTAGAAGAACCCAGAATAAATAACATTTCTTCTTCTAAACCCTAATCCTGGTGTTACACATATTCATGTCAACGTACATTAGTAGCCTCTCCTAAAAACAACCCTTACAGCAGCCCAGTACACTTTGCAGTGCCAGAAACAGAACCAACTCTTCAACCGCCCTCCTCTTTTTTTTTCCCCCATTCCCTCTTCTCAACACCGCTTGGTCTTATCTACCTTAAATTCATCCATGTAATCCATGACATCTAAATACAGGTTATCTGTTTCCAGATTCCTCAGCCCCATCCTACCCCTGCTAGTCTTCAACTTTATATAAGCATTTCTCCCTGCAGAAGGCAGTCCTCTTCTTAAGTCCCGCAAGCTTTGTAACATCCAAATTTTTCCTTCCTACTTTACCTTATCAACCTTGGGGAAGAATAAATCAGGTGGTAGATGATTAAACTATTAAAGGGCCCCAAGACAACCATACCATTTCCTCCACAGTAGCAGGGCCTTTGGTTCTCAGCCGAAGTGTTTCTCTCCCTCTGGAGATTTTAGCCTCTGGCAGAGTTTCACCTTTGGACCTTGGTTCCAGCTTTTCTAAAGACAAAATAAACAACAACAAGAAAAGAAAACCAAACAAAACTAAGTATGGTACATCAGAATATGATGTATCTGCTTTGACTATTACATTACCTTTACTTTTTATTCTAATCAAGATCTAGACATATGTAAAAATTTAATTATAAATTAACTGTATTCTAAGTATAGCTTTGCTGACAATGTCTTGTCTTCAAACTTTGATACCCGCTTGACTGCACCGAAGCTAGGACTTCCATTAACCAATATATCTATGCAGGCCTATTGCACTCAACTTCATTTATGCACTTTTCATAATTTTATTTCCCTATTCTACAGAAAAGTAGAAGTATTTATTACTTAATATTAGATAATGGCCGAAGTCATCGGCCAAATGCTGATTTATCCTGGTCTTTACAGGCAGACTATGTAGCAGGTTTAGCATTGCAGCATTTCCATCTTTCACTGATGCAATGGTGGAAACACCACTGCTAAACAGGTCATGATGAGCCACATGGAGCTGAGCTAACAATTTGATTACTAGCAGTCACATAGGTGAAATGTCCATAAGTAGATCTGCAGGAGTTTTTCCACTGGTTTCACCGAGGTCATGATTTCATACCTGAAAAATCTCTACCAAGAATATCTGGGTTTACCCAAAGTTTTCTTTACCTGAATTCAGCTTTCCTTCTTTAATCTTGGGTAAGGGCACCCCAGTTAGTAAATGGAGAATGGAGTCATTTAAGATTTGACTTTCTTCTTCTAGGACATAATTTTACATTCAAGAGTGGCGAGGCTTTAATTTACTTACTGACATGGGAGTTACATAGTTAATCTGGAAAGTGCTAGAAGAGAGGAGATAGTTTTGCAGAACTGTTTTTAACTGTGTTGTTTTCTCTACCAGATTATTCCTCCTCTTAACAGCAGGCCTTTCTAATAAGCTGTCCTTGAAGGCAAGACCTTAACACGCTATATTCATTTTGTCCAGGTAGATTCCAACTCATCATTCTTGCATAACTAGTTAAAAATCCAGATTATTCTGCTGAACAAGTCTTGAAAAGTACATTTGAATTGTTTTTATTTTAACAAATAGACATGGCACAGTCTCTCATATATACTTAGGATCAACACTTTTCCTTAATCCTTTTATTGCTTCAAGGACAGTTTAAAACATCCTTAAGATTGTCATCATTTCTGCTAGTCTTGTTTCAAAAAGTCCTGATACAACGTACATCTTTTTCTAGTTCTGTCACCATTAGCACCTTAAAACTCATGATTTGACATAACATTTATTTGCAGTACTTCAGACCAAAGCTCTCTGGCCATCACAGAAACTATTTTTCATATTCACGTAATTTAAATTTAGAGTTTGTGTTATGCTGCCTTTACTTTGTTTCTATTAATTTTTCACGAATTCACAGAGGGCCAGCTTGTGACTGGTAAGGACCAATCTTATTCAGACAAATCTTTAATTCTGTGCTACAAGCCTTGCCTGAGTAGCTGAGGCAGCCTGTGTGCACATGGTAGAAAGATATCCAACCAGTAAATTATATTTATTTCACATTCTGCTGAGAGGAAGAAAAATAAAAGTTAGTAATTTCACACAGAGGCTTGTCTCTTATTTCTACACCCTCACAAACTTGTGTTGAAACTAACAGGAATTCAGCACCTATTTGTCCAGCAGGATCTGGATCTTGTTTGTCATCTCTGGGGCTATTCTCAGCATGCTGCAGCTTAAACACCATCTTGAATAAATTTGTGCCTAAAGCCTAACTGCACCTAAGGCTAGAGGCGGGATATTCTAACCTATTGGGCACTGCAACTTGTAAATTAATTTCTGTAGGGTAAAAAATAACGTGCATCTTCCAAAAATCTGTCCAAAAAGCTCTGATTGCCTCTTAATTCAATGTCAGATAAAAGGTATTGCCATGGAATTAGCAGGTTTCCTTCTCTACATCACAGGCAGACTAAAAGGTATCTTAATCACCTGACTAAAGTAATTACTATTAAATAATGGCTGAAGTCGTCAGTCAAATGCTGATTTACCTTGGTCTTTACAAACAGACTACGTAACACATTTAGCATTGAATACAAATTATAGACCCATATTAAAAAGGTATTCCTATATTACTAATTGCAATACTATACATATGTAATACTACTTTAGCATAATGTATAACATACACATTTACTTAACAGGAGTATCAACTTATATCCAAATGCATTAGAGATTAACTCATAACCCTCATTCTTCACAGAAGCACCAAAAGCAAAAAGAAATCTTCACATTTCTCTCATTTTCAATTTCTGCTGCTATTCTGACACCAAGTGTCAAGCCTGGTGTATGACAGCAGTTGTAAACCACTAACAGGTAAAAAAAGATTTGAAAAATAAACATTTCAAACTTTTGCTGCTGTGGTGAAGACGGTGATTTGGAACTTGCTGTTAGTGCAGGTGTGCACAAGGACTCATACACACTTATAATTTAGCAGTATTTTGAAGTTTTTATTACAGAAAAATGCTACACAGTTGGGGGGGAATATAAAAAATTGAGAGACTAAAAATTAAAACTCAGTCTCTATTTTGACTCCCTGAGCTAAACCTACTTTTTTTTTTTTGTTTACCACATTGATAAAATTAATATACATAAGGATTAGCAGTAGGTATGCATTCCTCCTATATAAGTATCACTTTCTCACAGCATGCAGGTGGTAGGTAGAGACAGAGCTTTGCCATACTGCTTTCTTTCCAATTCTGAGTATACCCGCTGTTGGGGAGAGGGAGAGCAGGCAGGCATGCAGCAGAGGAGGTGCTCTAGGGAATCCCAGACAAGTGCTTTCTGCAGCATCCTTCTGCATTAGAGAGCGCAGTCCCCAGCCACGGGTATAGAAATAGAAAAATCTGACACACAGATGAACAGGGATTATGTATCAATAGAGGAAAAGAGGAGAGGAGGTTGGAGGATCAGCACATTAGTGAAGTGAGCCATGCTTTAAAACTGTATCTATGAAACAATTCCTGTACTTATTTTGCATCATCATGTAGTGGCAAAGGAATCGAGCAACTGAGACTCAGGCTGAGGTAGCCCACACCAGGATGACTGCTGGAGAAAGCAAGATGGAAGAAAATCTATTCATAAATTTTCCACTTCAAAGAAAAAAAAAATAGTACTTTCTTGTAGTAGTTATGTTACCTTGTGTGGACACCTGGCTGCAATCTGAAAACAAACTTACAATGCAATTCAATGTTGGGATTTCAATATCCAGGAACAAGGTGGACAGTCAGGTCACTCACCAAATGCTTTCATAGGCTCTACCAACTCCAGCTTAAACATCTGACCTTTCTCTAGATCTTTTAGCATTTTGGCAACTTCATAATGCCGACACTCTGACACATTTTTTCCATTTATAGTCTCTATGTGATCACCCACGCAGATCATTTTGGTTTGGTCCATAAGGCTACCTTCTTTGATTCGCTATTGTTTAAATAAAAAAAAGAATTAGAAACATTTCTTTAAAAGGTAAAGAGGTGACACCACAGAGTTTCAAGAATATCAGTTAACAACATCAATACCATTGAGCTTATTATACCAGCAGTGCGTTTTGTCTATAAGATTTTCAAAATGTATTTTGGAAAGCATTATTTTTCAAACAAAGTATTTTAATAAGCATTGAATATAAAATCAACAGAAAAAAAAAGAATGCAATCATACTTTAGAAATTAAGGCTTCTGAATAAGCTAATATTTTTGTGCTTTAAAACTGAACCCAAACGTGTCAGTGACATGAATGCTTAATTGAGTTTTGGGTTTTTATTTTGATTTAATAGCTTGACAAGCATAGGAACAGAACTTTTCTCAAGTATGGTCCAGGGACATAAAAAAATGTGCGTGATATACTAAAAAATGACATACTATAAAGGGCTAATCTTAATAAGACCCATCTATAGTCATAAAACTTGCACCATTTTCCTCATCGAGCTATACAGCTGCATATAAAGTATTTCCTCTGAAATAACAATAAAGAATAAGAAATTCTTCTAAATGCCATCTCATGGAATACAGATACAAATAGTCTAAAGGTCATAAAATGTAACAGAAATTAGTATTTATAGTTTTTGTGAAGTGGAATTTAAAAAGTGAGAAAAAAATCTTTAAAAGATCTCTATGATTTATCAAGTCAATTAAAGAACACAAAATTTCAGTGATTCTGTTTATTGTTGTTATATGCTGTCATATTTGTTTATCATGTGCCTAAGTCATGTAAGCCATTATCCTATGGCTATTTAAAAAAAAGCTATGACATAGTAGAATATCTTATATTTTTTAGAGATGTGAATTTCATTCTAATATTTTCCTGAATAACATACTTTTCAATAAAGACTGATGTTGTTCAGGCTAATTTTGAGTGAGATAACAGTGAGACAAGGGAGATAAACGTATTACCACCTACTACTATAACACCTAGGCTAACTGCATAACTATCTCAGAAACCTGCTTCTAGTTTATGTGCGCACATCTGAGCCCACATATGTGCCTCCATCTGAGAGAGTCAGTGGGAAGTGTGATAGTGCTCAGTGTCCTATAATATACTGCAACAATTTTTAGCTTCAGGCTGAGTTTAACTCTTTCTAGCACCTTTTTCTTTAACCTAGATTAAAACCAAAAAGAAGCCTCATAGTGAATGAAGAGAGGGGTATCGTACACACACCAGAAACCAGGTCCCAAATGCGTTTCTGTTACTAGGTGCCAGGATTCAAAAGCATGCCCGCCAGACTTCAATTACTGTTTAGTCTACATGTTGAATTCATTTTCATTTAGCTTTTCTTCTTCACTTGGATCCTAACACCAAAACTGTTTAAGTAATATTCACTGGCTATGTTATTTGTGTCATTTCAAACATTTTTTTTCCATATGACTTAGTTTTAATCACCACTCCAAGTTAACTGACCAGAGACAGTCAAGCTACATTGTCACAGTAATTAAGATGCAATTGATATGCCTATATTTCAAGTGCTCTACAGTCCATTTAGAAGGTAGGATCTATATTTCCTATGCAATGCCTAAAATTAATTGCGCCACCCCATCCTATAATGTCTCCTTATATACCAGTCAGTCAAGCTTCAAGTTCTGCTGTTATTCTTTGAATGGCTAATTTGGGTCCATATTACATCTTCCCATCTGGCTACGTACCCAGAAAACAAATTGGTGAAAAGTAGCATGACACCAGGTTTTGTTCTTAATAAGGCAAAACAACATCGTATGTCACAGCAACAAAAAAACTGCAGTTCAGAGTGTCAGGTTTAAAATCTGGCCAGTTTATGGCCAGAAACTGCCATTTATGGCCTAGAAACTGCCCTGTTATACAAAGTGCAATAAAATCACTACAGCCCATAATAGCTTTCAACAACCCAAAGACAGGTAAATTTAGTATTAATCATTAATTAATAATGGAACATAGTAACAAATTTTCAAGGAAAGCAAATATATAAACAGAAGGAATTCTACCAAACTTTAAAGTAGAGACAGTCTCTGCTTAGTCATTTACCGAGACAACCAGGTATAAAACAGATGCAGCTTTTACTTTTGTATATGTATTTTCTACGCTGTTTTAAAAAATCCATTAGCTAAATAGGCAACAGCAACAAAGTAAGCTCCTAGAAACTCCTTTAAACTGATGCATTCCCACGAAGACTGCACCATATTCATTATACTGCTTATTATTAGACCAGTACAAGGACAATGATGTATTTGTTCAGACAAGTTTTATACAGTTTACTGGAAATTACAGCTTGTCTTGCTAATGTGGTGAGGGTTTTCCAGTCTGCTCCAATTATGCAGTAGCCTATGTAACAGGTGTTCTCTCTCCCCATATTACCAACCAAGCACAGAGAGAGTAACACTCCATACAGTACTGCACGTGAACTTTAATCACTGAAGCACTGCTTTCAATGCCTTCTTTTAAAATGCCACATAAGCAGCAGCGTGACTTAATGTTACAGGCTGCATGGATGCTACCGCTAGAAATTCAGAGTTCTGTGTCTATAAACATAAAACTGAGGCTATGATTTTGCCAAACTGCTTACTGAAACGTCCACTGCGTCTTGACTTTGTCAAGCATGATCTCAATCACATTTTTCCACAACAAAGACAAGCAAACTTATTTCTAAACCACGTCTTGTTTTATATCCATGGTAGCTAAGGAATGAATAGAGTACAACCTCTCCATACAAGAAGCTCTGTTTACAATAGCAATGAGAACAGCGATCGAGACAGCAGTAATCGAAGATAATTGCCAATGCCTCACTAATAACGGATAATTGGAGTAGATTAGAGCAAAGCATCTAAAAAAGGCAGAAAATGTGATTAAGGTTCCTATTACCTAGTCTAGCAAGAAGGGTAGCACCGTTTCCTCAGCTCTACTTGTCTCAGAACATACTATCTGGAGGTCATATAGAAGTGGAGGAGGAAAGCAATTATTATTAATATATTGTACATGTTACTGCCCATAGTTGCTACTCAAGTTAATTGTGGTAAACTGTGTTAATCCATATCCTTAGCACCTTTTAATTCATCCTACCTATCTAAGGCAACAATATTGGAAAGCTGAAAAAGCACTGTACTTGCACCTATTCTTATACAGTATATAAAGGTTTCTGCCCTGTGAACATTCATAAAGACTGAAAGAACATGATCTTATTATTCACATGAGTGACAGACGTTCTATAAGCACCTAATCAATGACATCAGAAAATCACTTAAAAAAAGGAGGGGGCAGATGCAAGCAGTATCTAACACCTACCACCTCAGGGTAGGTCGGAAAATACAATGGTCACATTGTAAAGCTGATACGCATTACAGAAGCAATGAACAAATGAACTAATTTTGAATGACATGCAGTACAGAAATAGCTGAATTAATTTTGAATTATGTACCTGAAGAAAAGCAACTTTATTTTTTACTTACCGTATATATGATAATAAAAGATTTTATAGTTCTAAAGTATCATTAAAACAATAATTAAACTGTTATAGTAACAGAAGCTTCTATAGAACAAAGTATTTCACTGGTAATTAAATTTACCTTTATAAACGCACAGCCAGTTCCATTGTCTGTAATGGTAAGCCCAAGCACATCATGAGTTTTAAGAATTTCCACTTCTTTTCGTTGTCCTTTTATGTGAGCAAATATGAAATCTTCAAGGCCAATTTGTGCACCTAAGAGCTTGTCCATATCAGCTTTATGAGTGTTCAAAGTACAAAACATGATCTGTGCAGGAGGAAAGCATATACATTAAATTTAA
This sequence comes from Aptenodytes forsteri, assembly GCF_000699145.1. Classification (NCBI taxonomy): domain Eukaryota; kingdom Metazoa; phylum Chordata; class Aves; order Sphenisciformes; family Spheniscidae; genus Aptenodytes; species Aptenodytes forsteri. Next base: position 1,693,710 of record NW_008796165.1, read on the forward strand.
CAGTATATTAGGTTTGGTGAGCTTGATAGGAAGATAAAAGGAGAGCGTAGTTATGGCCTCTGACAGATCCATAGCTGAAATGATGATAAGTCTCCTTCTCCAGCTGCCCCAGGAGAGGTGATAGTCTCCATCCACACACATGACAGGAGGCATCAGCAGCTCAAACTCTGCAGATAAGAGCTGGCAGGGAGCAAAGGAGAGAGACGTACCTGTGTGAGCAGCCTCTCACAGCCTGTCATTTTTTGTTTACCACATTGATAAAATTAATATACATAAGGATTAGCAGTAGGTATGCATTCCTCCTATATAAGTATCACTTTCTCACAGCATGCAGGTGGTAGGTAGAGACAGAGCTTTGCCATACTGCTTTCTTTCCAATTCTGAGTATACCCGCTGTTGGGGAGAGGGAGAGCAGGCAGGCATGCAGCAGAGGAGGTGCTCTAGGGAATCCCAGACAAGTGCTTTCTGCAGCATCCTTCTGCATTAGAGAGCGCAGTCCCCAGCCACGGGTATAGAAATAGAAAAATCTGACACACAGATGAACAGGGATTATGTATCAATAGAGGAAAAGAGGAGAGGAGGTTGGAGGATCAGCACATTAGTGAAGTGAGCCATGCTTTAAAACTGTATCTATGAAACAATTCCTGTACTTATTTTGCATCATCATGTAGTGGCAAAGGAATCGAGCAACTGAGACTCAGGCTGAGGTAGCCCACACCAGGATGACTGCTGGAGAAAGCAAGATGGAAGAAAATCTATTCATAAATTTTCCACTTCAAAGAAAAAAAAAATAGTACTTTCTTGTAGTAGTTATGTTACCTTGTGTGGACACCTGGCTGCAATCTGAAAACAAACTTACAATGCAATTCAATGTTGGGATTTCAATATCCAGGAACAAGGTGGACAGTCAGGTCACTCACCAAATGCTTTCATAGGCTCTACCAACTCCAGCTTAAACATTTGACCTTTCTCTAGATCTTTTAGCATTTTGGCAACTTCATAATGCCGACACTCTGACACATTTTTTCCATTTATAGTCTCTATGTGATCACCCACGCAGATCATTTTGGTTTGGTCCATAAGGCTACCTTCTTTGATTCGCTATTGTTTAAATAAAAAAAAGAATTAGAAACATTTCTTTAAAAGGTAAAGAGGTGACACCACAGAGTTTCAAGAATATCAGTTAACAACATCAATACCATTGAGCTTATTATACCAGCAGTGTGTTTTGTCTATAAGATTTTCATAAAATGTATTTTGGAAAGCATTATTTTTCAAACAAAGTATTTTAATAAGCATTGAATATAAAATCAACAGAAAAAAAAAGAATGCAATCATACTTTAGAAATTAAGGCTTCTGAATAAGCTAATATTTTTGTGCTTTAAAACTGAACCCAAACGTGTCAGTGACATGAATGCTTAATTGAGTTTTGGGTTTTTATTTTGATTTAATAGCTTGACAAGCATAGGAACAGAACTTTTCTCAAGTATGGTCCAGGGACATAAAAAAATGTGCGTGATATACTAAAAAATGACATACTATAAAGGGCTAATCTTAATAAGACCCATCTATAGTCATAAAACTTGCACCATTTTCCTCATCGAGCTATACAGCTGCATATTAAAGTATTTCCTCTGAAATAACAATAAAGAATAAGAAATTCTTCTAAATGCCATCTCATGGAATACAGATACAAATAGTCTAAAGGTCATAAAATGTAACAGAAATTAGTATTTATAGTTTTTGTGAAGTGGAATTTAAAAAGTGAGAAAAAAATCTTTAAAAGATCTCTATGATTTATCAAGTCAATTAAAGAACACAAAATTTCAGTGATTCTGTTTATTGTTGTTATATGCTGTCATATTTGTTTATCATGTGCCTAAGTCATGTAAGCCATTATCCTATGGCTATTTATAGAAAAGCTATGACATAGTAGAATATCTTATATTTTTTAGAGATGTGAATTTCATTCTAATATTTTCCTGAATAACATACTTTTCAATAAAGACTGATGTTGTTCAGGCTAATTTTGAGTGAGATAACAGTGAGACAAGGGAGATAAACGTATTACCACCTACTACTATAACACCTAGGCTAACTGCATAACTATCTCAGAAACCTGCTTCTAGTTTATGTGCGCACATCTGAGCCCACATATGTGCCTCCATCTGAGAGAGTCAGTGGGAAGTGTGATAGTGCTCAGTGTCCTATAATATACTGCAACAATTTTTAGCTTCAGGCTGAGTTTAACTCTTTCTAGCACCTTTTTCTTTAACCTAGATTAAAACCAAAAAGAAGCCTCATAGCGAATGAAGAGAGGGGTATCGTACACACACCAGAAACCAGGTCCCAAATGCGTTTCTGTTACTAGGTGCCAGGATTCAAAAGCATGCCCGCCAGACTTCAATTACTGTTTAGTCTACATGTTGAATTCATTTTCATTTAGCTTTTCTTCTTGAATGAAGAGAGGGATATCGTACACACACCAGAAACCAGGTCCCAAATGCGTTTCTGTTACTAGGTGCCAGGATTCAAAAGCATGCCCGCCAGACTTCAATTACTGTTTAGTCTACATGTTGAATTCATTTTCATTTAGCTTTTCTTCTTCACTTGGATCCTAACACCAAAACTGTTTAAGTAATATTCACTGGCTATGTTATTTGTGTCATTTCAAACATTTTTTTTCCATATGACTTAGTTTTAATCACCACTCCAAGTTAACTGACCAGAGACAGTCAAGCTACATTGTCACAGTAATTAAGATGCAATTGATATGCCTATATTTCAAGTGCTCTACAGTCCATTTAGAAGGTAGGATCTATATTTCCTATGCAATGCCTAAAATTAATTGCGCCACCCCATCCTATAATGTCTCCTTATATACCAGTCAGTCAAGCTTCAAGTTCTGCTGTTATTCTTTGAATGGCTAATTTGAGTCCATATTACATCTTCCCATCTGGCTACGTACCCAGAAAACAAATTGGTGAAAAGTAGCATGACACCAGGTTTTGTTCTTAATAAGGCAAAACAACATCGTATGTCACAGCAACAAAAAAACTGCAGTTCAGAGTGTCAGGTTTAAAATCTGGCCAGTTTATGGCCAGAAACTGCCATTTATGGCCTAGAAACTGCCCTGTTATACAAAGTGCAATAAAATCACTACAGCCCATAATAGCTTTCAACAACCCAAAGACAGGTAAATTTAGTATTAATCATTAATTAATAATGGAACATAGTAACAAATTTTCAAGGAAAGCAAATATATAAACAGAAGGAATTCTACCAAACTTTAAAGTAGAGACAGTCTCTGCTTAGTCATTTACCGAGACAACCAGGTATAAAACAGATGCAGCTTTTACTTTTGTATATGTATTTTCTACGCTGTTTTAAAAAATCCATTAGCTAAATAGGCAACAGCAACAAAGTAAGCTCCTAGAAACTCCTTTAAACTGATGCATTCCCACGAAGACTGCACCATATTCATTATACTGCTTATTATTAGACCAGTACAAGGACAATGATGTATTTGTTCAGACAAGTTTTATACAGTTTACTGGAAATTACAGCTTGTCTTGCTAATGTGGTGAGGGTTTTCCAGTCTGCTCCAATTATGCAGTAGCCTATGTAACAGGTGTTCTCTCTCCCCATATTACCAACCAAGCACAGAGAGAGTAACACTCCATACAGTACTGCACGTGAACTTTAATCACTGAAGCACTGCTTTCAATGCCTTCTTTTAAAATGCCACATAAGCAGCAGCGTGACTTAATGTTACAGGCTGCATGGATGCTACCGCTAGAAATTCAGAGTTCTGTGTCTATAAACATAAAACTGAGGCTATGATTTTGCCAAACTGCTTACTGAAACGTCCACTGCGTCTTGACTTTGTCAAGCATGATCTCAATCACATTTTTCCACAACAAAGACAAGCAAACTTATTTCTAAACCACGTCTTGTTTTATATCCATGGTAGCTAAGGAATGAATAGAGTACAACCTCTCCATACAAGAAGCTCTGTTTACAATAGCAATGAGAACAGCGATCGAGACAGCAGTAATCGAAGATAATTGCCAATGCCTCACTAATAATGGATAATTGGAGTAGATTAGAGCAAAGCATCTAAAAAAGGCAGAAAATGTGATTAAGGTTCCTATTACCTAGTCTAGCAAGAAGGGTAGCACCGTTTCCTCAGCTCTACTTGTCTCAGAACATACTATCTGGAGGTCATATAGAAGTGGAGGAGGAAAGCAATTATTATTAATATATTGTACATGTTACTGCCCATAGTTGCTACTCAAGTTAATTGTGGTAAACTGTGTTAATCCATATCCTTAGCACCTTTTAATTCATCCTACCTATCTAAGGCAACAATATTGGAAAGCTGAAAAAGCACTGTACTTGCACCTATTCTTATACAGTATATAAAGGTTTCTGCCCTGTGAACATTCATAAAGACTGAAAGAACATGATCTTATTATTCACATGAGTGACAGACGTTCTATAAGCACCTAATCAATGACATCAGAAAATCACTTAAAAAAAGGAGGGGGCAGATGCAAGCAGTATCTAACACCTACCACCTCAGGGTAGGTCGGAAAATACAATGGTCACATTGTAAAGCTGATACGCATTACAGAAGCAATGAACAAATGAACTAATTTTGAATGACATGCAGTACAGAAATAGCTGAATTAATTTTGAATTATGTACCTGAAGAAAAGCAACTTTATTTTTTACTTACCGTATATATGATAATAAAAGATTTTATAGTTCTAAAGTATCATTAAAACAATAATTAAACTGTTATAGTAACAGAAGCTTCTATAGAACAAAGTATTTCACTGGTAATTAAATTTACCTTTATAAACGCACAGCCAGTTCCATTGTCTGTAATGGTAAGCCCAAGCACATCATGAGTTTTAAGAATTTCCACTTCTTTTCGTTGTCCTTTTATGTGAGCAAATATGAAATCTTCAAGGCCAATTTGTGCACCTAAGAGCTTGTCCATATCAGCTTTATGAGTGTTCAAAGTACAAAACATGATCTGTGCAGGAGGAAAGCATATACATTAAATTTAACAGTATATTAGGTTTGGTGAGCTTGATAGGAAGATAAAAGGAGAGCGTAGTTATGGCCTCTGACAGATCCATAGCTGAAATGATGATAAGTCTCCTTCTCCAGCTGCCCCAGGAGAGGTGATAGTCTCCATCCACACACATGACAGGAGGCATCAGCAGCTCAAACTCTGCAGATAAGAGCTGGCAGGGAGCAAAGGAGAGAGACGTACCTGTGTGAGCAGCCTCTCACAGCCTGTCCCAGCACACCAACTCTGATACAGGCATCTTGAGCTAGAGCAGAACAGCTTGTTCCAGAGGTTAGCGTGAGCAAACCGAAGAGCCACCACCATCTTTTGCTTCATCGTTCATCCACCTCAAATTCCACAGGATTAAAACATGACAAGGGACTGCTTCAAAATATAACTGTTTGAAAGCAGTTTCATGGGAAAAATGGGAGCTCATCAAAACAAAAATGTCAGGAGAGAGCATGAAATGTTTTATATTGCCCCACGTGTTCCACCATTAGCTCAGAGCATGTCCTCTCCAACAAGCTTGCTTAATTTCCTACCCTTCCTCCAGCGTAAGTGGGGGTCATCTCTGTTCCAGCTTAGTAAAAGGAAGGCTTAAGAAAAAGGGCAATTTTTTTCTTCATAAATCAGCCTTTCTGAGGGATTTCCCTTCAGCACTGCGTGTTAGGTATTCCTTTTTCTCCCTACACTTATGCTAGTGGTTCTTTAACAGGGAGGTTTATTGTCCTGGGCATAGGCAGGATGAGACTAACCCAGCTGTACTGCTCGGGGACAGAGACAATGCTTTTGCCCACCACGGCGCTGCATAGAGGAATTTGGCCAGTCTGGGCAGGCTTTGGGCTTTCTGCTTTTCGAGTACAGGCTATACTGAACAGCCTAGCCAAAAAAGAAAAAAAAACAAACACAATGCTCCCCCTCACAGTAAGAGTAACTTCACCTGCCCAACTCCTTTCCAAGCTGTAGCCGGAGAGGAGTGAGGGAGACCCCACACAGCCCCCTCCTGGGCAGCACCGGAGAGCACAGGGCAGCAGCCGAAAGAGAGAAACTCTGTGCTCCAGGAGAAACTTGGAGAATCCCTAAAATCTACTTCACTGAGGCAAAGAGTGCCCCTAAAGACCGTCTTTCACGTGCAACTGGAAGCAGGGGACGAGGAGGAGACTTGCCACCCCATTTGGCCCTCCAGCAGCACAGGTGGCAAAGCCACAGCTGCAAACCATCAGACAAAGGCTCTGCTGCCCGCAGGACGCACATGGCTCTGACAGGACAAGAGATAAAAGTAGATACTTTTCTACCCCCTGCCTGTATCTGCTGGACATTATTTTCCTTCAGAGCGCACCTTGGGCCCCCTTGCAGCCCACTCCCCACACCAGCTCCAAATTAGGAAGTGGAAAAAGCAGTGCTAACACATGAAAAGACGTACACAGTGGGAAGCCAGCCTAGCATTTGAGAAAAACAGCAGCAGGATGTCGCTCAGTGTCTTTCATCTTTGCTACCGCTCTAGCGGCAGTCCCCGGGGAGCAGCGGGCCAGGCCAGAGCTGCCCCAAAACCCAGGCACAGACCTGTGCCCACGGCCTGCCGAACCCCCCAGTGCTTCGCTGGAAATGCAGGGTCCCCTTCTGCCTTCCCTCACTATGCTTGTAAAAGTTACAGGGTTTTCCGCCCCAGAACACTTCAAATGCCTTTTCTTTCCTTCTGGCATCACTGGATGACAGTAGAAAAATTAAAACAACAACCTATTCAAACTATTCCCGGTCAAATGAGGGGTGAATACTTTTCCTAATGTATTTCATAGAGAGCATTTAAGTTTCTGAAGCTTTCTAGAACTTAGATTCTATAACTATGGGGGGTTTGGTTTTAAAAAATGAAAGTTTAGTAGTGAGATGGTGTTTCTTGATGAGGGGGGTCTTGTTTAGTTGTTTTGCTTTTTTTTAAAAAAAAAAACCAACAAAACAGCCCTACTTCAAAGGCTAATTGCTTATGTCATATAATCCATCAAACATCCACTACAATCTAACGCTTTCCTTTACCAGTAAGTCTCGTAACAGCACACCCTTAACAGACATTAGTTTTATTCTCTCAGGTAATGCAAAGTTGTTCAGTTAACCAATACTCAAGCAGTAACATCACCTAGAGAAATTCAGCTGGTTTTAAGTAGAAAATTGGATTTTATTTTGTAAGTAATAATAATAATTATAAGTAATAAGTGATAATCTCTAATAATCAGCTTTTTTTTTTAACCAAGAAGGTTCAGTTCAAACAGACTATATATAAGTTCACGTATACATTTTCAGCTCTCTCTCAAGCTACATAACAACTTGGCCAGTTTACAACTGCAACTCAGTTCTTGTTCTTACAACGAACGACAAGCACTGTCTTTACATTTTAGACATCAGCATCTTTCATCTGACCTTGTCAAACAGACAATCATCTAGTAAGTCCTGTCACACCTTTGAATAGATAAAATTGGCAACAGAGCAGAAATGTGATATTTAGAAACTCGATCCAGAGTTTCTCTTTTTAGACCTTCATCTGGATGGCATTCCTACTATAGCCTATAAGTCTGCAGAATTTTCTGAGTCAGTTCTGTGTTAACCACAAGGCTGAGAGAGCATCAGCCAGTCAAAAATAAAACTTAAATCATTCTTTATCCTCTTTAGTGAACAACTGCTTTTTCTCAGAACAGATATATGCAAAGAGTAATGTACTAAAGATGTACCCACCCAGGATAATATACAGTTACACCATCTATCAGTTACAGCACAGCTTTATTTGTACATGGCTGAGACCTGTCAATTCAAAAATGATATTTTTTCATAGATTTTACATAAGTTTAATATAGGTACCTAATAGCAGCTTATATACTTAAACATTTAAACAACAGCTATTATAGTACACCTTCCATTCACTCAAAGTTTGGTTTATTTTTGATAGTAATTTTCTTACCCAGAAATGAAGTAAGAAAAAAATTCAATGTGCAATTTTCATTGTTAAGTCTTTTCTCTCTCTTCTTACCCTCAACCTTCATACGCATTTGGTCCTTAACTCAGCATACCAGTGCTGTGACATTTCATGCCAACTTTAGCAAGATATTATAAATCGTAACTGTTACATCAGTCACGAAGTATCTAGGATACCTCCTTCACTGAGAGCGTTATCTTGTGCGGCACACAGAACAAGGAAATTCCATTCGGCTGGCAGGGACTGGGGGCTTATGCACAACTTTATAAAATAGATTTGTCAGATAAGATTACTAACAGATTATTCCCTGCATCGGTATTTTCAATAGGGAGAGACTACATTAGCCAATAAAAACAGGGTTACACTGTGTGTTATATAAAGAAACTGTATTAGCTAAGAAAAAGAGGGTTACGCTATGTGTTATATAAAGTATACATGCAGTACCATATTGCATATCCTATATATTAATTACATTCTCATCTTCCATATTAAGCTTACACCTTGAGAAAAACTCAAAAATAAGTTGATTGATAGATGATATACTCAGAAGCTATTAGAAGTGCTTTTAAAATCAGTAGATCTCAGATAACTTACAAAGGAGATCATAATCACTTTCTCTATTTAAAAGGTGGGGAAATGGGAATTCTTCTGAGCACGATGTAACACCCACCGACATATTTCCCTATATACGTAGGCGTCATTATATCAAGAAATCACCAACGCATTTTCTAGGTACCTTACTCTCTTTATCCTCCCTGGGGAAAACATGGGAGCCTTGACTAGCTGCAGCAACAGAAAGAGTAACCAAGTCCTCCAAGTTCTAGTGTGCTTTTGGTACTCTATCAGGTATGCAAATTTGCGTCCCCAAATACATTCAAAGTACTACAAAATAAGCATTCAGTGGTTTATTTTTCTTTTTTTAAACCGAGAGCGCACAAGGATTACAGTGTAAGTTCTTCCATACAGCTTAAAAGTATTTGAAAAACAGATCACTAACACAGCAAGCATCACACGTAATATGGGTGTGAAATTTAAGCACTGCTTAGGGGAACAGCAAGCAAACAATTGTTGCCATAGGGTTGGGAGGAGGTGGTTTGTAGGGAGTGTTAAGTTTGTTCATTTAAACTCTTCAATCTGTAGGCAAGATTGTGAACAATTTGTTTCAACAGATAAGCATATACTCTAAAACTTTGAACAGTTTGGCGATGAGGATTTCACAAGCTCACCCTTTTCTCTAACCTCCTAATATACACTTCAGATTTTTTCTTCTAATAAGGTCACTTTTATTCAGAAACCTAAGTTTCAGCATAGTGGCTTATTTTTCAGTACTTTTTCGTAAAAGTTCAAATCGAACAGGTTTAAATCAAATACTTCTATGAAAGTTTAATGCAGCACAGCCTCACAGTACACTTAACTGTTTAGCATGAAGAGGCAAGGCCCGTGGAACAACAGCCCAGACACAAGCTCAGCAGCTGAACTCTTGTTGCTCGAGGAGACAGAGGGAGCTGCATTTCTGCCCTTGGTGCTACCAGGAAGGTCTCCCTTTTCCTATATTCCCCTTATGAAGCAAAATTCCTTTTACCACGAAAGAAACCTCAACCTCCACGGGCTCTTGACAGACACACCCGCTGAGCATTCAACTTACCTCACCAGCCCCACCATACTTTACCTTCCAAAGCAAACAAAATAATCAGAAGTGCAAATTATGAGTACACAAACCAAAAGTCCATATAGCTTCTGTGGTTTACCATTCCCTTCCCATCTAATCAAGAAATAGCCCTGCTACAGTTGGACTTTAACATCCGCGTTCGCAGTGCCCGATTAGCTACTTTGAATACTTTAAAGCCCTACCATGTGCTCTCACAGGAGCACACCACCACCAAATGCCTTAACAGACCCACATTGTCCTTTGGTCAGTGCTCATTTATTTATCATACAGGCTGCACTTAGCACTTTCACCCTTACAGGGAACTTAACATTCCCTGCCACAGTTCCCAACAGTCACAGTGGAGTAGTAATCCTAAATGGCCAAGACCATACACAAACACTTTTTCTAGCCACTTCTCCTACTTCATCCTCTATAGAAAAAATGGGGGAAGGTATTTGTATTATTTATGCAAGTAGAAACATACACTTGACTGTGGATGGGTTGTGTTGTTAGTTAAGAATTGCATCTTTTTTTTTTTTTTTTAGCTCTGCACTTTCTTGTTGAAACCCTGTTGAAGAAATCAAGTTAAAAGTCAAGAACGATGTCATCTACCTCAAACAGCGCTCATATTAATGATACAGGCAATCCATTGCTAGAAGCCACCTTCACTCCTCCTCGCTGTGGAAAGAACGTTCAGTTTGGACCAGGAAAAGAAGAAATGCTGGTCATGGTAAAAGTCACAGAGGCAGGCAGAAATGCAGGCTGAATGTCAGGTTCGAAAGGGATGACCGAGATACATATTCACCCAGGAAGATGAATGAAGAATAAAATACCTATACAAGAAAAGATGAGTACAGGAACAGCCTCAGAAAGCTGCTGTTACGGCTCCCTCCTTCATAGGTGCCTAGCAAACATCATAGGAGTGAAGGAGTGTGCCCTTTGAAGCTATACCTGACTTGTTCTGTCCCCATCCTACCCTACTCATGATCCAGGTCTGCACAGAAGTTTTTGTCAGTGTCTGTCCAACAAATACTGTGTTTTATACAAGCTTCGCTCTGTCACTCTTGGCAGTCAATCACAGATCCTGGAAAGGATTCTCCAGCAGAAGCTAAACTCAGCTGGTCCTGCGAGATGTGATACAAAGAGGAAATGAGGCGCTGTAACCATGCGGAGTCAAAAGGAGAAGTGACAGATTACAAGTACAGCTCATCCTGAACTGTACTAAAACACTTAAGTAGGAACTTATCCAAGAATCCATACCCTTGCCTACACTGCAATAAACTCAGATATCATATTAAATGTATTCACTTCTGCAACAGTTAGCCAAATGCTCTCTACACTGAGCTCTTCCCCTCACCCCCCCCCTACTATTTTCCACCTCAGTCACTACAGGGCAGAGATCGCTGTGATAGTACCTGTTTCCGAAGGCATTCAGGTATCACACTGCCTATAGGCTTCAGCATAGCTAGGTCACAGAAACTTTCCTAGACAGGTAACACCTACAAATGGTATTTGAGTACCTCAGTGTCTTTCAGTTTGCTGAGGCGTAGCTTCTGGCATTATTCTTTACACCAGACTGTCTGTCCAAAAGCAGCTTTAATTAATAGATAATACCATTTAAAATGTCTAGTCTTTCCTTACTTCCAGAAAGCTCAGCAGTTACTAATAAATTCACATTTCATGGCACCCCTTGCTATTCACTCATCTATCCTATTTTATCTTGTCCATCCAAAATTTTGTTGCAACACTCTCAGGTTCTTCACTCTGCTGTGCTACCTTTACACCAGGAAATATTTTTGATTGCTATTTTCATTTCATACAACTTAGTTTCTTAAAGCCAGCTGAATTTCTTGAGTAAAAGATTTTTAAGTTCAGTGCCTCCAGCAACAATTCTCCATCCATTTTTACCAATAAACCACATTAAAAAAAAAAACCAACAAATAGGAATGGGACAGTAGAGAGAAAAAGAGAAAAGAATAAAGAAACTTCTCCGGTTTAGCATGAGGCTGGCGATAGATGCCCATGAAACATGTGGTGCTTCCTCTAAAACCTTTGGGGGTGTCAAATTATACATCTAGCAGGAGAAATGGGAGTGCACCATTCACACAAAATTGAATTTCTTGGTGAACGCTGTTCCTTCTCAAGTCAGTGGAGCCAAAAGATCAGTAACAAAAGTTCAACAGTGAAAGGAAGAAAAGTAAAATAGAAGATAATCTGGCAACTACAAGAACTTGAGAGTAAAAGGTATGACTGGAGATGGAACAGAACAAAAGGGGAACAGCAGCTCACTGTGGAAAGATGACAAGACGCAGGCAGTCAGGAAGCAGCTGGAAAGGTCTGGGACATAGGTGCATTGGCTGGCAACAATACTGGTACTTCTTAATTACTTAACGCAACAGTGACTGGTTAAACTGTATTCACTGCTACTGCCAGTTTTCTTTTACAGTTTACTGTTTGAAATGCTGCTAGCTCAGGCCACAGCAAACTCTCAGAACAAAGTCTGTAGTAGTAGTCTTTACTACTTTAAAAGAGCCAACTACAAATAAGGAAACAAGTAGAGCTGTATAGCCACATGCAGGCATCATGAAATGTTAGCACTTTGTTTCAGTTTGCCACTCAGAGGTTAAGGTTCATAGAACCACGTAGGAAGAACTTGATATGGCCACTACCTTTTAACTAGGAGAAAACAATGCATTTACAAACACAAATGAATCATTATCCAAACAAATGTTTAAAACTTGGCTCAGAAAAAAAAGATCAAAAAGGCAGCAGAGTTAAAAAAAAAATCCTGTTACAGATTTAAATAGCCTCACTTAAACAGTAGGCCTTTTAAAAGCACTTACCCGGCAAAGCAGAAAACTTTCCAAACATCACATTCAGTCGGAATTTTAAAATATAGTCAGACTTAAAGCATTTATACCCCCTATTGCCTTCATTCTGGGTATTTACCCTCATGGATCCATTGATTTTTTTTTTTTTTTTTAAACTGGAAAAAATCACTA
>NW_008796165.1:1706490-1706802 GCF_000699145.1 Aptenodytes forsteri
CACTCAACTGTATTACAAACGGTTTGACCCAGCGCTTAAGAGTTGTGTTAAACAGCAGGCTGGTGACAGGTTAACTAAGACATTAGAGATATTTTGGTTAAAAGGATCATTGTTTTTCCGCGTAAAAGTTAAGTGCAGTTATGCTTATACCTTTTCCCGTATGCTAATTCTCATTTGGAAATAGCAAAAGGAATTTTTTTCCCCCAAAAAATGGAAAATACCCACGCCCACAAAAATTTGCAAACAAATGCCCGCCGGCAGTTACAGTGCAGAACTGCCCCCAACTCCTTTTTGCGTCTCTGGAGGCCCCTT
>NW_008796165.1:1707314-1743166 GCF_000699145.1 Aptenodytes forsteri
GCCCGCTCTTTCCCCCGCTCCCCTGGCAGTTCGGGAGGGCACCGGGGCTCTGCCCTGCCTGTGCCCGAACCCCTTCAGCCTCGGCCATAGCGGGGTCGCGCACCGAGGACCCCCACAGCTTCCCCCCCCCACACACACAGAAGCCACAACCGGCCGTAACTAAAACAGAGGAACACGAACTTGGGACAGAAGCCATTCCTACAAATAAATAATCCTTCCTGTCCATGACACTGGTTAGGAAGAGTTTGAGGGTTTGGGTTTTTTTCCTAAATGGAAGCCAAGGGCACTTTTGAACTAGACTGCACCAAGAATGCTGAGTTTGCCAAAGACTGGCATTGTCCGTTTTCTGGCCAATACAAAGACATCTCTTCCACTTTTTCTAACTGTATTATATAAAGTGTATACTGTAAAGTGTATTTATACACCTTTAAAGTCTTTCCCTAAATTGTACACAAACCCAGATTGTAAAAAGTTTACCACCTTTCCACTCACTAGTTCAGGAATTTCTACTAATAATGAAGTACTAAATATTGATCGGAATAGGTTTATATCCAGGATATAAAAGCAAACATGAAGTATACAAGGACTTCAGCCAACTCTTGCTTATTTACCACAATTGTACATAGTGTACCTATAAACCTCTAAGGATTAATAAAGCAGTAGCCATATAAGCAAAGTTTAAGAGGCTTCCTATTGAACTGGACAACAGCTTTGAAATACTTAGATTTAACACATAGTATCTGAAAAGTGTATTTTCTAACATGTATTAGGTTTAAAATGTTTCCTTCTCCACCATGGAATAGAGAAATGTATTCTATAGAATGACTGACATGTTCACATGTAACAGAAGACATCTTCTGTGTTCCAGAATAACTACGCTCACCTCAGTGGAACTGCTCCATTTTCACTAGTGTACTGAATCCACTCAAGATGTGAAGAGTGGAAATTTCATGAGGCAACATCCAGCACTTCTAAAGGAATCTGCTATAAAGCTGCAGAGAGAAGCAGCGTTGCCTTACCACATCTTCTGACGCTCAGAATAAAAAAGACAAACCCCTGGGGGGGGGCGGGGGAAGGGGGAAGGATTCTGCACATGAAGCCAGACCATGTAGGCACAGAGAAGTGAATTATGAGGAGGCAGCCCGGAATCAAAAGTTCTTAGCATAGCTCATCAGAGTACCTAGAGCACCTCAGAAAATACATACAGCTTCTTAACTGCTCATGTTGTGGGGGAAAGAAGGTTTGAAGCCAGCTGGATTTCAGTCTTTCCAGATAGCATGTGGTAGATTTAACTGAATACTCAAAAATGCCTAACTTTTATCCAATTCTGATCTAAGACAATTGGATTCAAGATTGTTATTGTTTTTCTAGTCATTTCCACCAATAAAAAAACCACCACAGAATAAACTTACCATCACACTTTAATAGTTGACTTTCCAGTCCAGTTTGAAACCAGAAAACTTGAAGATTTCTCTGAACCTGGAGAACTGTGTGTACTTTTTCCCATTACTGGAATGCAATCCAGACAGCATGTTGGCATAAATTGCATGAGATTGCAGTGAGATTAAATGAAATAGATTAAATAACAGTACTAAACCATTCATGTTCATTCTGATATTTAGGGGTTTTTGCTGTTTTGCAATTTTAAATGGGCAATTTCTTTTAAAACATGCCTTTTTCCATTTACTAAAATGTATTACAAAGGAGTTGGTGACATTGACAAGTATTTAAGACTTGTCTCTACCAATCTTGATCTCTACCAACTCATTCCTTATCTTCTGAAAAGATAATTGAATCCATGTTAAAAAACAGTAGATACTGTTTACGGTCATTACTGATGTTAACAATTTAGTTAATGTAAATGAAAACAGTCCAGTTTCCATATAGTGACATACAGAGGTTGTACAGGTTTGTTTCATTTTAAAAACTCATGGACATTGACATAGCCCTAAGTTAGATATCTGTTGCAAAACTTCCTTCAATGAAAGTGTTAATGTTTCTGTGTTTCATATGGAGATGGACGGAAAAAGACAGCTGAAGATGTACAAGAACTATGCTGATCCTACTTACAGCTTGGAGCAACAGCATCAGCTTTTAACTATGGAAAGAAAAAATGATGAGACCAACAGAGCTGACCGAATAAACTGAAGATCACATCGTACTGTTTCATACAAACAGTATGGAGCATCGCTATTTACATGATGCAACAGGTAAAATTAAACCTTTTCGTTGTCATTTAAATCAGAGGAAGATAACATTGCAAATATGCTAAATTATTCTCGAAAGCCAAACCTGGAACAGCATCCACATGAAATTGTCATAGCAGCCCCCAGCTTTGGCAAGAAACTGTGAAGAAGTGTTCAACACCCAGTTTCACCTGTCCGTTATTGCTACATGTACTTATTTTTTACTAAGCTGCAAATGCTATTTATTAATATTGCTCTGATCGTGGATTAGCAGTTTCAAATGTTTAGATTTAACCAGCATAACATAGTGTTGCTTGAGTGGTCTGTAGAGCCAGAAATGAGTCAGACGGCTGAGAACCTCAAAGAATAAAAGCATATAATGGACACAAGACATCATCTCCAACTACAACCAGTCCTGCTCTCAGGCTTCCTTGAATGTGTACCTGCTAGGGAAATATCTACCAACATTAATTAATGCACATCAAAACTAGATCATGAATTCAAATAAGCCTCCAGCAATTCAGGATAGTTAGGA
Organism: Aptenodytes forsteri; assembly: GCF_000699145.1. NCBI lineage: Eukaryota > Metazoa > Chordata > Aves > Sphenisciformes > Spheniscidae > Aptenodytes > Aptenodytes forsteri. The sequence goes on from NW_008796165.1 coordinate 1,710,036, forward strand.
TCCAAAAATTACTTAAATTTTATTTTTTGTAAGTGACATTGTCGGAGAGTTAACCATTTAAATAAAAATGTTAATAATCCATTATTAACCTTGGTTTTAGAAGGAAAACTAAACCATGTACTAAAAAAAAAAAAAAAAGGAAAAATGGGTTTCAGTCCTTTTATCCTATGAGTATATTGCACACTGCAGTTTATCACATTCTTCAGTTTCTCAGCTATAGTACTTAGGATGTGAGAATCGTGGCATGCAATAGCCATAAAGTTTGTGGAGAAAGTATGTGGAATAGAACAGTCGTGTTACTGGATCTAGAATACCACAGTGCTATACTGCAAACTATCACTATATAAAATTGTTTCACTACACATAATATCTATCTATCTATCTGTGACTTAGGCAGTTCTTACCTGCAGCATATTATATCTTTCTGGTCATCCATGTTCCAAATGAAGCAACTGCTTAAAAGAATTACTGGTATGACCAGAGAACAAAGAGCTTCTTTTAAGATATTTCAGGACCTTATCTTCTTTAGTCTAATAAAATAAGACTCAGAAGAAACCTAGCTGGTGTATATAAGTATCTATGATAGCATTAAATTGATATAAACTATCTAAACAAAAGAATGTTGATAAAATAAAACTGAAACTTCCTACTCAAATAATGTTTAAAATTATTTTTTAAACCATCAGAGGATACTGCAAAAAAAGGCCTTTCAATGAGATTGTATTTCCTCCTCTACTTTAAGACAGGAGTTCAAATAGGACTGCCTGTGACAGGAGGGGACCAAACTCCATTACCAAAACTTACTGATCTTCTGAGAGTTTGTCCATGCTACGTTACGTATTCGTATTTTGGCTTTGACACATGAAAAACATAATTAATAAAACCATCCTCTGAAAGTCCATGCAGCAGCAATAAACTCACTTTGCACGCTGACTTCAGTTTTGAAATTGTGACTTGATAGGGAGCAGAAGGGGATCCCAGGATGTTTATCCTGCTTCCTATTACTTTTAAAATCAGTTTGTTGGCATATGAGGAAAATAAAAACACATGGTTGTCCTGGATTGCTCTCAGAAGTGGTTCTAGGTCCTTATTACACTTGGCCACAGCTTTTCTGGCAAGGGCTGCTTCTCATTGAACCCAGTTTATCAACCTTTCTTTGGATACAAATACAAGCAGTTGAGACACTTTTTTGGAGCATGCCATGAAGTACTTATTCAGCGGAATGATATATGGTATTTCAGGAGCTGGCTGGGGAGGGATTTTGTTTTTTATGTAGGGTAGCAGGAGTGTGAAGATGGTAATTTGTCCTTGATAAAGCAATCAGGCATGACTAAGAAGATGATTGTTGTATAGCTCCTCCCTTGGGTAAGCCAGTAATTCCAGGGGAACAAAACAAGCACAGGACAGTTATACCTTCTAGACCCAAGGGGAGCAACAGTAGACCTCTACTTTCACTCTTTAAATAACGGAACAATTAATTGGAGGAGCCTGAAGGAAACAAATCATGCCATCTACTAGTCCGTTGCTGAGCAATTTGACAAATGAAGAGCTGAGATTCTCTACTTCATGAGGAGATTAGCACTGCCATTTGCCCAGTTTGCATGCCAAATAGTAAGTTAGTAGTTAATGATATTTACAGTAGCATGTCCATGTCCTGTATTTTTTAGGTCTAGCATATGAATTCAAGTGCACAGAATTTCACCCTGAATCATAGCAAATTTCACTGGTGGGGTAAAACCTATTCTACCCGCGGAGTATGTTACCAGTGAGTCAGACTAGCACATAAGATGCGCATGCTAGAAAGGAATGGAGTGCATTTAGTTATTTTAATGACTTCAATTCATGAGCTGTCAGTTGTCTAGTTACCTCCAGACCTTCTTAGAAGCTTCATCAACTATATAAACTAGTAAAGGGGGCCAGGAGAACCTGTCAGCACAAGAGCTGCCATAAGCACTACGACTTGGAGCTCTGCAAGTGGCTCCCTATGGGACTGATACTGTTGAAGTCAGGGGAAGCAACTCTGGATCTGGCAGGGAGTGCTTTTCAGATGCAACTGACCAGATCTTCACATACTTCTGTTCTTCTCCACAATCATCTGAGTTTAGCGTCTTTCCCTTCCATTGTGCATTCCACTCTTTCTGCCATCTGATACTACAGATACCATTCACTCACACACATCCTTCTCTCAAACCCCTATCTATGAAGTACTTGCTACTGGATAATCCTGTCAGCCAGACACACAGGTCGTCATCAAGTATGCAAGTACCTAAAGCAGTGAAATAACACAGTCTCTCATGACAGGATGAGAGACGTTATCATTAACCAGCCTAGCACTTTTTAAAATCAGTCAGTTGTCCATGAACAGAGCAAAGCCCTTACAAAGGCCATGGACTTCATTCCTTTAGCTTAGTAGAATCCCAGATATATGGTTCCTAGAATCACATTTTAAGACTGCATCATCACATTAGTGAGACCAAGTCATTGCGGAGTGGCAAAAGCATCTTAAGGGCTTAAAGATTTGGGAGGTTTTCTAGGACTAAAATATTTTGAAAGACTCAAGGGTTATAGGCTAAGAATAAAAAGAGATGTAAATATGTCGAGTATCATACAGCCTTAACTAAAGGCCAAGGAAAACAAGGTTTGGAAACCACTACCATTTTCCTCTCTCAACGAAAACTAAATGCCAGCTAGTTCCACCCAGTATGTCTCAAAAAAAAAAAAAACAAACCCACAACACCAAACCCCAAACCCCACAAAGCATGACTCATTAATATGGGAAGTTCAGTTTATGCAAGCATAGGGCTAGTGGCACTTACCAAGAAGCAGAACGGATTCTTGGCCAAATACAACGCCCTTTCCAGGCTGCTGATTTATTTCGGAATGGGCCCCCCCCAAAAATAATCCACAACTAGCAGCAGATTATCCAGTCAAGACAATGGTCTCCTCCAGTCTCTAAGCAAAACTATACAAGGTCGAGAATTTCATGGTACACTGTGCATACACCTATGCACAGCTCAACCAGGGTCTTTAAAACCAAGCCAGCTATAGACCTTTTCTTCACCCATGCTTTGGCTCTTTAGCATTGAAGGTACAACCGGTCCAAGAGCTTGATTCATTTACTGCACCATGCATCAATCTGACAGATGCCTCCTCCCTATGCTTGGATTTTTGAGAATCAGACATGGATACTGTTTTGAGCATTACTAAAAATACTAGAACTATCACATCTGAGAATTAGAACACTGATTTCACAGTCTCATTTGACTGATCATCATAATACATATTGCTCATCTTCAGCATTGTTTGTGAGGTTTGGACTGAAGGTCGTATTGAAAATAGGGGTGAATACTAGAAGAGGACATACACATGAAGAGAAAGCTTCCACCCTATGAAAGGCAAATGGAAGTGAGTACACACACAGTTACAAGATGAAGGTGGTTAAGAACAGCATTGGAGACCCAATCCCAGTTAGAGAGTCTGTTACTTCCATAACAAAGTAAACAGGTTGGGACTCAAAACCAACCCAAAACCACAACATCTATTCAACACACCACAAATAGACTTCAACAAGTTTTCAGCATAGGTAATACAAAAAAGGCTCAGTGGAAGAGTGGAATACTAATATCCTCATGACATCAGAAAGCCTGCTCTGGAGCAATCACAGAGTACCACTGCATGGCAGAAAGGAGAAATGTAGTAGCTTGCCCTACTCTTCCAACAGCTTGAGGTTATCCTAAAGCTTGATGTTGGGGAAATTAAAGAAGGTTCTTCAGAAGTACAGGTTTTCATAGACTTGTTGAATGAACTCCTCCAAAGTAACCAAATGTCTTTTACTTTCTATGGCACCTAAGCAACCTTCAGGAGATCAAAATATCCTTCTTGTCCCAACTTCATGAACGTCCATTTTATTTCCATGTAGCGATATAGCAGGTGACTGAGTATTTGCCTCTTTCTCCCAAGTAGCCTTTATTAAATAATCAAGTTGTTTTTAAAACATAGCTTTTAAGCACATTTTTTGATTAGAAAAATATTAATTTTTGTGAATCCTGTACTAGCTAGATATTAATGCCCCCTCTCATATTTTGAAGTAATTCCTCATGCTGTTTTCTGAAACATATACTTTGTTACATCTCCATAAGAAAAGAAATACAAGCATTTCATACCAGTCCTATAGTTCTGTATTTTGAGCATGAAAACAGTTGGAAAAGTTTAGTTTGCTATACATATATATTTATATACCCCTAAATTAACAAGATACTGCAATTCCTCAATTTAACACTACTCCTCTTACCTGAAGATGGTTACAAAAAATAGTCCTAGTTGCTGTAACTTTTTTTTTTTTAAACAAGTTGGACTATGGTTACAAGATCCTGGATTACAAAACGCTCAATTCCATTAGCTTTTAAACTGACAAACAGGTATTTTTAGGATGATATGCTTTTAAAGTTGTGTAGCTTATAGCATCTGCCATCATAACAAAAGATAAGAGAAAGTTAAAAACGAACTTTACACTTTTTTACTTAAAAACCACATAAGAAATGCAATACGGAACATACTGAAATGGGAGGGTTTTGAACAAACAATATAGTGTTAACAATATGCATAAGCACTAAGCAGCAAATTTTTTCCCTTTGTGATACTGCTCCAGCAATTGTTTAGTTCCTTGTAGATTTAGGACTACAACTAACTGACACTGTATGAAGAGATCTGCAGTTGAAAAACTGACTCGAACAGTATCTCCCAGAAGTTCTATTTCTTTGAGTAACAGAAATGGGATTCTTCTTGTGCTCATTAAAAAGTTATTGTAAATTAAATCCCAACTTCCATATGATTTACTTTCCTGCAGAAAATCACATATATGAAGATAATACTGCTATTTCTTAAGCTACCTAACAGAGCAGGTAACTACTAAATTTCCACAGGCAAAAGGCTGACAGCAAATCTTACATATTTTCTTATGAAAAAAAAAAACAAAAAACCCCCCTTTGAAAGTGTTATTAAAGCACTGTATTATGGTTTTAAACTCAAGTAATAAAGCACGCCTGCAAGGCATTTCTTTCACCAAAATCATGCCACAATCGAGGGAACCAGCCCTATTACTGTATTATAAAACTAGACTATTACAGAGGGCTCTCCGTTTCCCTATGCACCTTTTAACTCTAAAGACAAGTAACTCATATTTGTATTCAAAAAAGACTCAATTCAAGAATATGGAAGTTCATGGGCAACCCCCTATCCCACCTTGTGTCTTAAGCAAACTCTCCTTTAGCTAGGACCTGGGCTTTTCCTTCTTCTTCATGGGAGTAAAGTTCAGCCTTTGAAAATAATGAATACTTGAGATCAGCACTAGCCAAATGCTTTTACAGTGTTCTTTGTGCATCTTTCCACTCAAGCATAGACCTACTCCCTAGGGATTCAAGCTGTCACATCAGTACCACCCATCTTTGAGCTAAGCCTCATTTGCAGAACATGGCCCATAGCACTGTCTAGTGAAAAGCACTAAGTCCAAGTTCACAGAATCATTTAGGTTGGAAGGAACCTCTTGGGATCATGTAGTCCAACACCCCTGCTCAAGCATGGTCAGCTAGACCAGGCTGCCCAGGACCATGTCCAGGAGAGTTTTGAGTATCTCCAGGGATGGTGACTCCTCAACCTCTCTGGGCAACCTGTTCCAGAGTTTGACCACCCTCACAGTAAAAAGGTGTTTCCTTGTGTTCAGATGGAATCCCCTGTGTTTTAACTTGTGTCCACTGCCTCTTAGTCCTGTCACTGAGAGCTACCAAGATGAGCCTGGCTCCCCCATCTTCACTCCCTCCCATCAGGTATTTATATGCAGTGATAAGATCCCCCCAAGCCTTTCCCTCCCCAGGCTGAAGAGCTCCAGCTCTCTCAGCCTCTCATACATCGCCCTGTGCTAGACCCACTCCAGTAAGTTTGTACCTTCCTTGTACTGGGGAGCCCAGAACTGGACACAGTACCCCAGATGCATCCTCATCAGTGCTGAGAGTAAAGAGGAAGGATCATCTCCCTCAACCTGCTAGCAAAGCTTTGGCCTTTGTTGCCACAAGGGTGCATTGCTGGCTCATGGTCAGTTTGTTGTCCACCAGGACCCCAAGGTCTTTCTCAGCAAAGCTGCTTTCCAGCCAGTCAGCTCCCAGGGTGTACTTGTGCCTTGGGTTTTTCCTCAGGGAGCAAGACTTTGCATTCCCCCTTGTTGAACTTTGTGAGAGTCCTCTGTCTAGTTCTCCAGCCCACTGAGGTCCCTTTGAAAGGCGATACATCATCATGTGGTGTTACTAGCCACTCCTCCCAGTTTTATATGATCTGCAAACTTGCTGAGGATGCACTCCATCCCATAATCCAGGTCATTAATGAAGATGTTGTATAGTATTGGCCCCAGTATTAAGCCACAGGGTACACCACTACTGACTTGCCTCCAGCCAGACTTTGTGCCACTGATGACACCCCCGTGTCCACTCATTTGGCCAGTTTTTAATCCACCTCACTTTCCACTTACCTAACCTGTACTTTATCAGTCTGTCTACTAAAGTCAAGGTAAACAACGTGGACTGTTCTCCTGTCATCCACAAAGCTAGACACCTGACTGTAGAAGGCAATGAGCTTGGTCAAGCACGATTTCCCCTTTGTAAATCTATGCTGACTACTCCTGATCACCTTCTTGTCGTTCATGTGTTTGGAAATGCTTTCCAGAAGGATTTTCTCCATCACCTTCCCAAGGATTAAGGTGAAGCTGACTGGCCTGTCGCTCCCCAAATCTTCCTTCTTGTTTTTCTTGAAGATAGGAGTGGTATTTGCTCTTTTCCAGTCTACCAGAACATCTCCCAATCTCCATGACCATTCAAAGATCATTAAGAGTGGCCTTGCAATGGCATTAGCCAGCTCCCTCAACACTTAGGGGTGCAACCTGTCAGACTCACGGACTTCCAGTTTAAGTGCACCCTAATCTGGTCCTCCACCACTGAGGTTCCAGACTTCCCCTCTGGTTTCAGGGGCCTGGAATTCCTGAAGGCTTCTTTTACTGGTAGAGACTGATGCAAAGAAGGCACTGAGTACCTCAGCCTTCTCCATGTCATTTGTCACCAGCTTCCCTGCCCCATTTGACAGCAGGCCCACCATTTGCTGTTTACATACTTGTAGAATCCCCTCTTGCTGTTCTGCCTGAAGGCTGAGGAACTATCCCATAGCAAATGGCTACTCTTGCTCCTCAAGCCACATGGCCTTTGCTAGACTCATAATGCAGTCCTCACACATTCTGAGGCAATAAAGAAAATGCTTTCATTCCACTGGGGGGCGGTTCAGGAGTCCAAGCTATTTTCCCAGCCTATGCTTTGTGCAGTGGAAGGCAACATACCAAAATTATACCTTTCATGTTTTGCTCTTTAAAATATTTATACATTTGTGTATTTCTACTACTATCTCCAATTTCTGTATAAATGGGTAATGTTATAGGTAGGGTAGGGATATAAGAAATAAAGTACTTGGAGGCTCAAGTACTGTATCAGAAATATGCACTGACTTTGTAAAAACCAACTACATTTTACATTAGGCAAAATAATGAATAAATTTTTCCGATTAGGAAGATGTAAAATAAAATGAGTGGTTTTCCCTGTAAATTTTACTGCAGAAGTCACCTGTATGACTTGTACTTAACCCTTTTCTTCTCATGCAGCATTACAGTATTTCCCCCCCCACCCGTCCCACAAAACAAAAAAACAAATATTCCACTAGTTGTTACAGATTGCACTTTTAAAGCACAGACTTGCCAGTCTTCTGCATTTCCAGTGTCCTATTTAAACAGCTGACATACAGAGTCTTCGTTTTATGAAACTGGAAGATTTCGCCTAAGTACTTCTTTTGATGCTGGAGAAATGTTATCTGGGAAAATTACTTCAAACTCTATAATTAAGTCTCCACGTTGGTCAGGATTTTTGGGAAACGGCAAACCATATCCTATAATTCTTCTTCTCATCCCAGGCTTTACAACTTCATTTACTGTCATGGGTATGGTTCTTCCTTCTATTGTTGGCACATTGATAGAGCTGCCACACAAAGCCTAAAGAAAGATTGTATCATGAGAAAAAGAAATTGGTCAGAACTTTATTTGTACCTACAACTGACTTTGGATTATTTAGAAAAGACTAGCATTCTAAGCAGTATTTCCACTGTGCACTACTGAGATGTGAAAATTCAAATACAGTGTTCCTCTCTTAAAAAGGGAAGGCTTCAATTTGTCATTGAATATCATGGAATTTACCAATCATACGCAATGGCCACTGGAGGGTAACTGAGCTTATATATCCTTCAAAGACTTTTATCAAATAATAAGGTTGAAGTTGAGCACAGAGTGAACTCTTCACTCATACTTCTCTAGAGATGTCCAGCTTCTCAGTTTCCATTGGAAATTTAGAGTCCTGTTTCATTTTTTGTTTATTTACATTGCACAGGGGTTTACTTTAATACACTATCAACCTATATTATATCAAATTGCAGAACAACATTTAAGTGTCTATAAGCAGAGGCATATCAAATTTCACAGCTGTCTTAGGTGAGCATTTGTGATGCTCAAAGAAAATCACACAATTATTTGGTGCACCAAAATTAAAACATCACAGACCTTCTCCTGCTTTATCCAATGGTTTGTTTTCATTACTAGGATGTCTGACAATAACATTTTGATTCATTCAAATTAATTAACTTAGGTGATTTAAAGCTGATTAAAAGGTTATTTTTAAAGGTGATGAACTTCACCTGATTCAGCACACTTAAGTCTATACTGATAATGTGCAATTTACATAACAACGCAATGAGTCTAAATAGACTTTTATCTATGAAGGAACTATATTACCCACATCAACATTAAATATTGTCTTTGCTCCCCCCCTCATCCTATTTTAGGTGCTTCACCTCACTTCAGATGTATTTTTAGTTAAGAATCCTTTAAGAAGGGAGCTCATAACATACACAAAGAGCTTATAATGCAAGCAAGAGCTTATTTCTCCACCTAATGCTAATTAAGAAGAAAACAACATCACACACACTCAGCTACGTTATCTTTTAAATGATGACCATGTCGTGGCTTCAGACCCTTAAGAACTCTGCTCAGTTGTCTTTCTGATTTTTCCTTTTGAAAGCCTATGTGTTTTGACTTGGAACGGAATTTAAAAAAGCTATACCATTTTTGTTGTTATATATAGCTCCTATAACACCTGTTCACAATAATTTAGCCTCATGAAATCAATCTCTATGTACTTTGAAATCACACTGAAATAACTTATGACATAAAAAGGCAGACTTAGAACTTGTTGGCAGTGAAAATATTTAAGACATTTCTACTTTGTTCTACAGAAGTAGCAATCATATCACAGCAGTAAGGAGCATACTATATTGGAGGTATTTGTTAATTGTATTTGTGTTTGTTTCTTCAGCCTAATATATATTTAGCCAGAAAGGTAAAAGTATGAAGATTTAAGACGTATCAACCTTTACTTTTACCCTTCCACCCTCATCCTCTTTCACCTCTATAGTAAACGGCTTGAAATAATACTCCATTTTTATCAAAACAGCTATTGCTTCCACTATAAATAACTGTGCTCTGCAGCCACATGTTGACTTTACAAGAGTGAAACTCTATTTAATTAAAAAAAAAACCAACCCAAAACTTTACTGCTGCCATACAGCTTGTACAGCATAGCCATTGTATCATATTGTAACAGGTTTAAACATTTAGAGTTCTACCAAAAGCGAAACTTACCTCCCTTAAGCTGATCTTAACAGGATAGATAACATTTGATCCATCTCTCTTGAAGTGAGAGTGAGGTTTATCTTTAATGATAAAAACAATATCAGCTGGAATTGTGTTGGGTGTTTCATCACCTTCTTTTGGAAAAGTGATTTTGGTGCCTTCTTTCCATCCTCTTTTTATCTCAATAGTAAGAATTTTGTCCTCTGTTCGGACGCTTCTACCATCTGGGTTAAGCCTTTTACGTGAAATCCTCATCCTTTTTGTGCAGCCATGATAGATCTCTTCCAATGACACTTTAAGTTCATGGATTACAGGGGGATCTTGTTTACGACGTAATTGGCTACCAACTGTATTCCTTTCCCTTGGAAAACCATTCATACTAAAACTAGTGAAGGATCCAAATGGATCACCATCCACCTCCATGTCTTCAGTGTCTCTGCCACCAGGCATCCTCCTGCCAAAGAAGATCTCAAAAGGATTTGTGCCACCAAAGAAAGCTGCAAATGTAGCATGTGGGTCGCCATGGAAGGAGTACCGGAAGGTACCACCTTGTCCATCAGGTCCTCCAGCTCCTCCTTTCAGACCTAAATAAGACAAATAAGCAAAGTCAAAAACAAATCAAATATTAGTATAAGCCTTCCTTTTGTAGAGTGTAATGATATCAGAACTGATAAGTCGAAAAGGTCTTTGCAGTAGAGTGAAAGGTCTCCTTTTCAATCAGGACTCACCATCAGACTGCAGTACCAACTAGTAATTCAATAGCTTGAACAGCAACAAAGTTTCTGAAGCTGTAGAATGACTTCTACTTCAGAAGAACAAATATTCTAACACTGCCAATTTTATTTCATATGATTGAAGCCAGTTATTCAAAGAATTAGCATCTTAAAACAGAAGACAGGTCTGCTTGACTTGATCTTTTCTTGTTCTGCCAAAGTCTGTTGGGAGTTGCATCCCTCTTCAAGATCACTTCTGCGGAAAATCACGCAGTATCATATGCAACATTTTCCATAGTCTGCATAGCTCAGCTTTAACTCAGTGTTAATTAGCTTTACGTCTGTTTTCCTGCAATTCAGTTTGAGTAAAAGGTAACATGCCAATAGTCAAGCAGCCATATGCTTCCTTAACGTTCAGTTTAGAATCCCAAACTTATCACAGCTTGTGTTCCTATGATATAAAATAGGTAAGAAACCTGGGAACTCTTTTCAATGCAGCCACAAATAAAAATAGCTTGGAAGTTCCTGAGACCCATTTGGGTACAAAAATCTTGTATATACTGTCACCGTCGCTATGCAAAAAATCAGAATGTTCTCAAATAGCTTTGTTTTTTCTCTTCTATCTTCCACAAGGAGAGATCTACATCTCATTTCTTCCTGGTAAGATTTCCCTTACAATTCTCACTGGACAGTCCCTTGTACTTCCTGCTCTTTCATTCCAAATCCAGCTAAAATCAATTTTCTTAAATGCCTCTTTCCCAACAGGTGATCTCTAAGTATTTCCTCGTAATAGTGCTCTCCTGCACTGACCATTTCAGGATACCTTCTCAAACCTTTAAGATGAAAGACTGGAAGTCTTCTTAAGAGGCTTTTATTTCTAAACTTACAATGTTTGGTTATGTTATTTTATCTTTTTCAATCTTACAGCAGCTCAGCACTACAGCTGCTATCCTACTTCCATAGCCATAAAAACGTGAAGGCTTACATTAATGACACATGCATTCCCTAAATTTGAAAGAGGGGGTTTGGGTTGGGGTTTTTTTTGGCTCAGTGTTTTAGACCTTCTATGCATAAGCTTAATGCTGGTTATCAACAGTAACCAAGACAGACATTAGAATGAGAATGCTTTCTCCATCTCAATACCAGACCATATTAAAAGTACGTAGCAACATGTAGTACATCCTTCTGTCACAGTACTGTTAATGTCAAACAAGCAGATCAGTGGATTCAATTTGTGATACCACCCTCCTGGAATAGCTAGCCAAAAGTTACTGAAGGTACATCAAGTTCCTGGCTGTAAAAACACTGAAGTTTCCTCCTTCCTCCCACCCCACCCCCTGCCCTTCCCTCACAACTACTAGTTACACTCTCAGATGCAATTGAAGTGCTCAGAGAGCAACTGAGGCATCAGGAGGTATTTCCAGATTCACCATTCTAAAAAGTCATACTTTGGTTTAACATTATGCCCCAAATAAATAGAATAGAAATAGAAATAGAAATCTACGTTTTGAACCTTGAGTCTTCAAGTATGCAATACTAGGATGCCAAAAGCTGCATTGCTTTATATGCTTTACTTCAAGCTCTTTGGTAGAAGTGACTAAAATGGTATTTTGGGAAAGTAGTTAGGATGAGCTGCAGCACAGGAATCTAAAATGCAGATGAATCCACAGAGTAAACAGGTTTATAATGATACACAGAAAGGAGGCAGGGGGTGAGAAGGAAGAAGTGCAAGAAGGCAAAAGACCCAAGAGGCAACAAAGGCCTCTGGTATCTACACGAACACTTTTTTCCTAGAATGTTTCAATAACAGCACTAAAGCTTTGATCACATGCAATGGAACAAAAGACCAAAAAAACTGCATCCTCTGTAGAAGCTGAAAGTCTTCTACATGAATTTATGGATGTTAACAATTGATTTAAGTCCTATGGATGACAGAGGACCAAATTTTATTATGCATTCATAAGAACACACAATTTTCCCCAAAGTACTGCTATTTAAGTGTCCTCCTTTATATTAGTAAAAAACATGTCCCTGAGTGAATGGCAATGAGGGAGTGGAGCTACTTGTCACAACGGAAGTAATTATTTCACGTGGAATTTCTGATACCGTACATTTAAGGGGAAGGATGTTAATGACTTCCTCTGTTGCTCAATCATAAGACTAAAAGTCATGTTGGTCAAAAATAAAAAAAAGTCATCCTCTTCAGATAACCATTTTAGGATAAATATGACATTTCTGAGGCCTCATTCTCTTGGCATGTTATCACTGTTTACAATTAAAGCTAAAAAATTGTTCTGGTATTTCATGACATCAGCCAAATTCTTTCCTCTCCAGGCAAGAAGCCAAGGACAACTACAGACTGGACACCTGGGTTTCTGCTCAGAAGGACTGCCCTGCCTGGATCAAGCAGACTGCCCTTTAGCAAAAATTTAAGAAAAGAATACGTATCTTCAACTGCACCTCAAAAAGGGCTATGGCAAGGGAAGACAGCAGTAAGAGATCCCAGAAAGATATTTGTGGGTCATACAAACTTTTTCAATTCAGTAACTTTTTGCCTGTCAAGTATTTGGGATTTTTAAAAAAACATAAAAACACATTAAAATAAGAAATTAAAAATAAATCAGCATTAAAACTCTGCAATACATTTTACATTAAAAAAGCTGATGAGTCAAACTTCCAAGCAGTACAAATACATTGCCTAAAAATCAACACATATCAGTTTTCATGCATCATCTATGTTTATTTTGCTTCATTCAACATAATGAAAGTGACCGATTAGAGTATAACAGAGACATACATACCTTCCTCCCCAAACTGATCATAAATGTCTCTCTTTTTGGGATCACTCAGCACTTCGTAAGCTTCTGCAATCTCTTTGAACTTTTCCTCTGCGTGGGGAGATTTGTTCTTATCTGGATGCCATTTAAGCGCTTGTTTTCTGTAAGCCTTTTTGATATCCTCATCAGAAGCCCCTTTTTCAATTCCCAGGATAGAATAATAATCTTTCCCCATCCTGAGCGTTGGAGGAATTCAGATTTTCCTTGCTATAAAGAAAGCAGTGTCCAGTGTCTTAGCAACGTAGAGATGCTAGAGAAGGAAAAATAAAAATCAAATTTGGAATTGAAACAAACAGAACTGTTACAAATCAACAAACTGTCCGACACATTAAAGAAACACTAGACAGCTTCTCCGTAGTTCATTCCTTCCCCTGTTGCTCATTTATAAATAATTACACACACTGGACAAGACACAGCCCACTTTAGAGTCCTCCCATCTACAGTACGTGTCTCCGCTCTTTCTAGAACGACAAATAACACAGGACGTCACTTCCCCGACTGCCCCAGCTGAACAGTCTGCACAGCTTTCACTCTCTCTCACACACACGCACGCACGGCACGTGCGCACACACACACAGAGAAAATTATGAACTTCTATCTCCTCCCTTCTCAAGCAACTAGAAAGTTTAAAGGTTTAATAGTGTGAAGCCTTTCACCACCAGGGCTGAATCCAGGCAGCTCTAAAGACGTAACTGCCCTAACAGAAATGCAGTAGCCCATATAAAGTAACTACAGCATTTTACTTCACAGTTTCTATAGAGACAGCTGTACATATAACTGTTTTCCAAATATATCAACATGGATTTGTATCCTTTCCAGCAAAGACTATGAAGTATTTTACACCCAAGTTAACTACAAAGCTTCAGAAAGCATAAAAAAAAAAAAAAAAAAATTAAGCCACCCTCAAGCACAGTTGACTGCAGCCAGGTACTATTTAGCAGCAAGAAATCGCGGCCAGGTACTATTATGCAGCAAGAAATCGAATCTGAGCAAAAAATACCACGCAGTTTACCACAACTGAAGCCACTCAAAGCAGACCAAAACTGTTATGCCCCCCGCCCCGGCCTCCTTCTACACAAGAGGCAATATCAAGACTATTATACAAATATGGTAATATATCAAGCAAATAGCTTTCATCTGATGAGATGTTAATAACAGAAAAATACCTGGTTCCTACACATGTGTTTTACAATACATAGTGCAAATTTTACTACTGAAGTATTTCTCATGCTCTGCAAAGGGAATGGTATGACGTTTCAGCCTGCAAGATTTCTTTTGGATCTTAGTTAAGAGCTATAGGTCAAGAAATTATCCCTACTTGTTCATGTGGCAATAAACTTCAAGACTGACTAGCATAGCTTGAAAAATAACTCCTCCCTGGAACAAAGTATTAAAATAACCAGTTTTGGTCATATCTAGAAGTTTCCTGTATGAAAACATTTCTAGGCTCAATTATGAAGTTACTTGTATGAAGACAATTAGGCTCAATTGCCTTCCTTCTAATGATAAAAAAGTTTAAGAAAGGCAGCAGCATATTGCAGCCAAGGGACCATCCTACTCAAGTGGAAAACACTAACCTTCTGACTCAGGGAACTTATATTTGAAGTTGTTTTCCAGAGCCTGCTCTAACTTAAAAGGGGGCTGAACAGAAGAGACAGAAAATTTCACCTTAAACAGAGAGTACTAGAAAAAGATTTTTGACTTCAAAAAACCCCAGCCTTTTTTTTTTAAACATGTGTCATCCCCCTAGTCCTCACATCATATCTATTCTTTTCTAATTTCTGCAACAGAATTGACTAGATTCCCTCAATGTATCCAGGATTTGCTTAATTACTATTTTTTTTTTTTACATTCCCCTTGGAATACAGGTGGGAAAGATGAAGACAGAATAAAGAACAGATTTCATCACAATATTTGAGAAAGCAAGAACTTTTGTGTTTCTGTAGTTATTATTTCGAATGTAACAGAGGCCAAGGGGTATTGAAAGAAGGAGTCAGCTCCCCTTGTCACCAAATCTCTCAGGACTTACTTGCATTTTTGGAACACTGGGAGCCACGAGGTTACAGAATCAATTATCTTTACAGCTGAAGGAGGAAGTTGTTGCTGAGCTTCACATGGAATAAAGCTAGTCTTTTACTAACCACCCTTTTCTTTTTATCTTTCTTTAAAAAGTGCTACTTTTGTTAATTTACAATTAGTATTTCAGATAAATTCTTGTAGACCCATATCCTATATTCACTGTTTCCTGAAAGTGGTAGGTACAATAGCTTGAATTAAAACAGGACTTCAATTGATTTCATGTAAGATATAATACCACTCCCTAAGAAGCTACTTTACGTACACATTTTAGTAGGCAGTTTTAACCTTACTACGCTCAAGAAGTGGTTGCAAATATGACAAATCACCATCCAAACCCAGCAGTTACGATACTCTGAACTACAACAGCAAACAAACTTCATCACTATGACAGAATAAGATCTAGAGCAGCCTTAAATTCTCTTGCAAAACTAGCAGAACAAGGAGCTGTTATGCTCAGCTGTGCTCCCATGGTATGGGGTTTGAGCAACCTCTGGTAGGGTCATAACTTACGTCACTTGAAGTATTCCCACCAGTGAGTATCCGAGAAGGACCCCATGATATTTGTGTCACTGTGCTGTCATAAATTAGAATTGTCAGAACAGCAACAGGTCAGACTAGTTTCAGGACTGTATTTTTCATTATGTTTTTCAAAACCTCTGGTCAATCGAAGCGGCAGAGGGTGCATACATTAGTTTAAAAAACAAGGTATAAGAAATTTTCCCCTTTGAGAATATTGTATTAAACACTTAACTCTCCTTTTAAAAATCAAAAGAATACTGAAGGAGCTGCAATTAGCAAGGCTTAGTGCTCCCCTCCTCCCCCACCCCATTTTGTAAAACATAGTAATTAATTTCCCAGGTTTCATTAGAAGACCCAATAGTCAGGATTTCTTCTTAAATCGAAAGCTTCTTCCCCTCAAATGTCAAAACTTACCGAACAAATTCTGTTAACAACAAAAGTTACACTGAGATTTTTTGCTGACAATCATAGTGAGTAAGTGTTCAGGCATCCTTTATCTCCTTACAGAGGGGAACATGCTATTCTGGCATAAGTGCCAAGTTATACCCTAATTAGTTAAGTTATTCCCTAAAAATGAAATTACTTAAGATTCTGAGCGAGACGTACAGCAATGACTACATTACTTCTACTTCCTGCCCTGCATGAGATCACAGAACCACAGAATAGTTTGGGTTGGAAGGGACCTCTAAAGGTCATCTAGTCCAACCCCCCTGCCGTGGGCAGGGACATCTTCAACTACATCAGGTTGCTCAGAGCCCCTTCCAACCGGACCTGGAATGTTTCCAGGGATGGGGCATCCACCACCTCTCTGGGCAACCTGTGCCAGTGTTTCACCACCCTCAGCGTAAAAAATGTCTTCCTTAGATCTAGATCTTCATGTCAGAATGAATTTACAGTCTGGAATCTCCTGTCTTCTAGGAGTTGATGGGATAACTGGAGCACCTCCTTCTAGAAAGCATGTTCCTTCTTTTTCTCCATGCTGAGACCTTCCTTTTTTCATATTATCAGAGATCTTTTGGAAATACAAGTAGGCTGCAGTTCCTCTCACATGCTTATCGAGTTCTTTAAACAATTTTAATAGATTGAGAGATATGACTCCCTTAGAATTAGTGAAAACTTTTTCTTTTATTATTATTATTAAAAGACTAGCGTGCACAAGATGAACATCTAATAATCATTTGGGTACATCCGATCATACCAGCACTTTCATCAGACAGTGAAATCCATCTAGTAAATGTGGTAAGTTTTTACATCTTCCAATCTTCTCGTATTACAGCAGTTTCAAGGACAGATAATAAATCATAGCTGCTAGATTTTCAGAACTCTGAATATCTGATCTATGCAATTCTTTATTGTTCATTGTTATTTTATCCCACATTCCTCTTCAGAGTTATTAACAAAAGAAAAGAAAGGAAAAAAGTCTTCATGTACTCTCCACAACAAGGACTTCTGGCATTTCAGTCCCTTAAAATAAGCACAGATAAACAGAAAACAAATCAGCTTTTTAAAAGAAGGACTACATATTTAGTTTTACTGCTATAGTCCTATCTTCCCTGTTACCATAGACACCTAGAAGTGGAAGTATTTAAAAAACTCTTCTAGACTGTGAAAAGATTCCACTTCCAATATGTTTGAATAAGATTTTTATTTTTTGTTTAACTGCCTGAATAAGCATCCCCTACAAAAACAGATAAGGTCATCACCTAGTGTGCGACAGATGAACTCATTTATGGGATTGTTTTGTTCTTTACAAGTTTCTGCATTTCTACCTTGAGGTCGTCTTCTCTCATAGTAGAACTTAGAAACATCACGGGGCATTTTGTCAGTAAGCCCATTTCCCAGAGTCCTTGCATTTCAGTCACCTCTTACTGCAGAGATTGACACCTTGTGTCCAAGTTCCATGAGGCACCTGCACTGTATGCCCACCTGCTCACGCACAGTTCTAATTGTGGCATACTGGGATGCATGCTCATCCTCTATTTGGACTTTTACCTTTTACTTAAAGGAGGGGTGGTTGCTGTGATTTGATTTGTTTAGGGAGCATTAAGAGGACACAACCCAATAGATCCGATGTAGCCAAGGCTGGCCTCAGCCGTGACAAGCCAGCAGTAGTGCATCCTGCAACTTACTCAAGCCCCCCAGAAGCAAGCCACTAAACTATGCATCTATAAAATTAGTAAGGCCATAATCTAAGACTTCGATTAAGAGTGCTCCTGAACGAGTGCTAAGCAACTTCGCAGACATACATATCCAGTAATGCACTTGGTTGTGACACCACCTCAAAAACATAATAGATTAAAAAAAACCACCATCAATTAGCTACCTTTCTTCCTCATTCTACCACATCAACATTTCTGACTGATATATCACATTATGAATCAATTAACCATCTATATCATCAGTTCTTTGTTTACACAGTCTTCAAATACAACAGCTGCATTCCATTTCAGGCATACAGAGGAAAAAAGTTCTTATCATCACTGTAGTTACCAAATGGTATCTATGAAGCTTTTGCTTATGGTCAGTTCTGTAAACCAATTTTCTGCCAAACTAGGCAGTCTCAGATGTGTCTTCCTGTTCTTACAAGCTACTTTAGGGTACTCTTAATATGCACTGAGAAAGTTAGCAGCCTGTATTTGTTCAACGCTTCCTTACATCAGTGTTATTTGTTACAGTCCAAATTCAAAAACAAATACATAAAATTGGAATTTCAGTTCAAGCTTTTTAAAGTTGACTGGGGAAAAAAATTGGTGTGACTTCAACTGTAACAAATTACTAAAAAGCCAGATAGACAATTTATTAAAAGAATTTTATTAATTCTCAAGAAGACTGAATAAAATTTTGAAACCATGCAGAACTTGCCTAAGATAAGCCCACTCTTATCTACAGAGGATTTTCTATGTTCTTTGATCAAAAACAAGAAAGTGACATTCACTTTTGTAACACAAGGCTTCATTTTTTAATCTAAAAATGTTTATGAAATATACACTAGGAAGCTGAAAATTGTTTCTTCAACAGTTCACCTTCACTTCTGAGACTGAGTTTGACTACTCATATTCAGCATTCCACTTGAGTTAGTATTTCAGTGAAATAATTGTTGCTTTAACATATCTTTCCCATTATTCTCTCTGAACAACCATAATTTAACTCACACACACATGGACAAGTGCTACACATCATAAGTTTGGCAGAACAGTGGGAGCAAGATCATACCACTTCCAGGTCTTAGAATAGTTGCATTGATAATATTAACTTTGAATTAGTTGCTTTCTTTAAAGAAGCCTTCATAAGAACAACTGAAATAAATTAAGGAAACATTCACAGTAATAGTTACACTGAACTCAAATTTTAGATTAATCATAAATTAGCACCAATATAAGGTTATTTTAAGGAAAAGCTTCTAAGCAGAACAGTGTCATTATTCCCTGAAATATCTGAAGTTGAATAAAAATGCTCATTATTTCCTTTAAATTAAGCTGTTTCTTCTGCAATGCTCACCTATTAAACCTCAGAAACAAAACTGAAAAAGACAGGACTAGATCACAGAACAAGTTAAAGAGCAAACAAAACCACAAAGGCAAATTCCAGACAGATCACAACTATAAATACACATGTGCATGTAAATGTCAAGGCAGAGGAGCCAAATCCCTCCCCAGAAAAAGCTCTTTCACAATTAAGTATCATAGTATTTGCAAACCCACATTAATGAATGGAATAAATTGACATTTGTCTACAATGGTTTGAAGAAAGCACATCCATATACAATAGTAAAATTTCGCATAAGATCATCCATTATTTTCCCAGAGAAAAAAATTTTGACAATGACTTTTCTCCCCACCATCTTTAACTGTACGTAGTTGTTGACTGAGCTACATTTATACTTTTGGACTGTGAATAAGACCTTGTACATTCAAACCCCATTCATTAATTCATTAAATAGAATTTCACAACAGAAATATTCAGTAGCTGGTTTCATATTCAGAAATAAATTTTAGAGTTTACAACAGAAACAACAAATAGTTGAAATTTTTTTATATATTTAACAGAAAATGCAAAGTGAAACCTGCAGAGCGTAACAGTTCTTTCTAATCAGTCAATGGCCCTAAAAGAAAAGCTTCGTTTAGTCACACACTTCATACCCAAGTAACTACCCAAATTTATCAAATTTTCACTTCAGTTCTCTGCAGAAACATGCTGCTACTGTGACGGAATTAAACAGCTCATTGTACATAAGGATTCTGGGGCTGATTTTACACCTAAATAAATAATCATAAAAGAAAATGAAATACCACATTAAAACTTAAAACAATTAATAGAATTATAAAGTTAAAATAGACACTGACATTAACTTTGTTAAACAGCATACTTGAGTAACTAGGCACACTTATTTTGTATTTTCATACTGCATACCATATGTCTTTGAGACACTCCGCTTGTAAAAGATTCAAATTGAAATGCACCCCGAAGTATTTACCAGTTTGTGTACTACATCCATCATAATTTCTTTCCTGAGGCACATGCAACAGTGCAATTTAATGCAATTCACTGGCAATTGAAGCTTACATTAAAGAGACTCATTGACTTTTCATTTCCTCACAGATTAAAAAGGAAGAAATGTAGCGGGATAAGTATAGTCATGCTTTACAAAAATATCTGGCTTCCGTTAGAGATACATCTAAGTCACTGCGAAACAGTACTTCATAGGACACATAACTACTATACTTTCTATATTTAAAAGTCAATAGCATTGTCTGCAAAGATCTGGTCTGATTATTTTTGGTTCAAGAAGAGATAATAAACATAACTGCAGGAAAAAGTTATCCAAGACAATTAAATTCATTATATTTAAGTTATACCAGCTCTAACATCAACAAAAATATTTTTTATATTGGCAATATCTGCCTCAAAATAATATTTACATTTATAATATTACTGGAGAATACATGAAGTTATGCTCCTGCCAACAGGCCAAAGGACATGTTTTTAAGGCCTTCTGTGGGAAAGCTTACTTTAAATATACATTCCAGAGTCAACATGAATTTACAGCTCAAGTTCAAATGTTAAACTTCAAAACGCATACTGCTATCACCCAGAGATATAGTTACCACTCTTGAACTTTCAAAATGAATTTTTAAGTCTGCAATTCATGCAGCCTTCAATTTTATTTGGAAAATCTAAATGACAAGACAGCAGGCACTGTTAGCAAGTTTTTTTTTAATTGGTTTTATTTTTCTTGTTACTTTTGTAACGATAGACCAAAAGAGCTAGAAATTAAGCACAACTGAAAATGTCCATCGTATTTTCACATTAAGTTATAGGGTTGGGTTCTTCTCTTCAGAAAATGATTATTCCCACTACATATATTATGACCTACGTAGAAGTACATACAATACTAGAAAAAGAAAGAAGAAAATAAACTGATCTAAATCTCAAGTAGATCTTAAACACGGCTACAAATATCCTCAAAAACATGACTAGGACACTAGTAACACATGCATACTGATCCTTCATCACAACATAGCAAACTTACTTGTCATTAATGTAAAGAATTGCTTTCTCATACCTGATTCCTGTCTACTAAGTCACAATCTCTACTATAGCTAAAGAACAAAAATACACTTGGAAGAGTTTTCCAAATTTAACTTTCCACCACTGAGAGGGAATGAACGTCTTGCAAGTAGGCAAAGTTTTTAGGACTCAGCTATGATGTATTACATTGACGAAACAGCAACTAACTTCTCCTTATTTCACAATGGTGGGATTAACTAAATCAGTCAAGTACCAGACTACGCTTAGAAAAACAAAAGGAAACATCCGAAGTATGGTCACACATACACAAAGTATTTTCATCTACAGATTAAGACTTCCCTCTTCTGAAAGAATACACATTCCACAAGTGCTTTTCAATTCCTTACTTAGATTCAGTGTCCTTTTCAATTCCCACCCACATAAATTTCTGTAAAAGGACTTTTCTTCAAAACAAGGTGATTGGTCAACCAGGAAAAATGTCGATCATGCAAAACATTGAACAGGTTCCCTCACATGACTGACTACGCCTATTTACCACACTCACTATTTCAAACTTCCAGTAGTTAATGACATCGTTGCCATACATACTTTTGTGAGCAACTATGTAGAAAAGTGTACTGTGTTGGTAAGGAGAAGTATCTTCTCACTGTTGTTTAAAAAAAAAAAAAAAATCAAATTCATAACGAAGCTGAAGTTCTGTTTCCTCCAAGAAAATGTTCTGTTTTGACAAGTTCTGCACAATTTACTGTTAAGTTATCCGTTTGGGGCAAAGAAAGCAGAAAAATATAGTAGTCAAAGTTCTTCCTTTCAATTTTACATATAATAAGCCTGGATTTTTGTCCTAACTACTTTTGGCTCTGACTGCTATCACTCAGGAATTCATCCAAGACTCAAGGAATTCTGTCCTGAAACAGCCCATATGCAGAGTTAGGCTTAATCACGCATTTATCACACTGTACCAGTCAGGCTTCTCCCATGCCACCAACCTTCCCATGTTGGTTATATAACAAGTAAAGACGTTTAATATGATGAACAGTTTAAGGCTCTGTAATTATTCACTGTTTCCCTCCAACACTAGTTGCTTTTTATTTGACGGTATTAACGTTTAAGTTTTATAGCCTTTCTGGTAATTGTTTTAAGAAACAACATACTGCTGCAATACAAGTCTTTCAGATTCTCAAGTGCTAACATACTCAGACCCTGAATACGTTTTCAATATTGTCACATAGGAGTATTTTATTGGTTATACATATGCTTTATACGTATGCCACAGGCTTCCATGTTACACTTTTCTCAGCATGAATAATATACCACATAACAAAAGAGATATTGATTAAAAAAGGTAAAAGAAGTACTGATTAATTCTGATTAGTGTCAAAGAGAATACAGGACTGCTTGGTAGCCAGGGAAAAAGGCAAATGAAGTGTTAGGAGTTACTAGGAAAGGAATAGAGAACAAAACAGAAAACATTATTATAGTATCATATGATCCAATAGTACTTCTACACCTTAACACTGTGCAGTTCTGTTCCCCTCAACTCCCCAAAACCAAGTATAATATTTTTTTTTTAAGTGTTCAGAGAAGGACCATAAAAGTTGATCAAAGATGAAAGGGCTTCCACATGAGAAGCAACTGAGGAGGCTTGAACTCTTCAGTCTGTAAAAAAGACAGAAAGAAGTCACAGACCTTGAAATTACAAGGTCTACAAATGACGGAGAAAGGAGGAGATGACATGAACTGTTCGTGGTTTACTCCCATCTAAGCCAGAGCCACTACGTGAAACTAGCAGAAGCCAGTTTCAACAATAAAATTAAAAAGTTCTGCAAGTGATGGAATTCCCTGCCAAAGGACACCGGAAACTCAAAAATGGTTTCAGTGGGACGCTGAAAAAATACCACAGAAGAGATCCACTGCAAGTTTCTCGACAGAGAAGCCAGAGCAGGAATTCCCTGAGCTGCAAATATTTGGAAGCTAGGAAAGTGGAAAAGAGGACCAAGCGTTTGCTTTATTCCAACTTTCCCTGAACCATCTTCTCATGGCCACTTTTGAATGCAAATTACTGGGCTAAACAGACCACTTAACAGACAACCAGTTCAGTACTCTCTAGATAAGCCCCCTCATTAGATTCATAAAAATCTCAATATAATGCAATTCAGCCACTTCCATGTTCTAAAGAATGAACACTTTCTAACACAGAAGTTTAAAATGTGAGCATTGGCACTATGTAATCAACCTCAGTGACAGACAAATGCTGTCCAAATGTATGGGTTCAGCCAAGCGCTAGAGGTCTGCTCCAACTAACGTATTAGAAGTAAAGCGTTTGGGTACTCTTTATTCTAGCATGCTTCCTTGTCATATAACTGGAGTATTGTTTTGTATATGTTTTCAAAAAAACATTCAACTCATTTATTAGTACTGCCAAGGAGGGTTGGTGGGGGCTTTTTTGTTTTGGGGTTTTGGGGTGGTGGTGTTTTGTTGTTGTTTTGTTGAGGTTTTTTAAATATACATACACTAGAAGCACATTACTTAAAACTGACTTGAAATTACAATGCAGGGTACCACTTGCAACACGCTGCCTCTTCTTTCTCTCCTGCCACCTCTCCATCTGTTCCTATGAAACAAAGTATCAGTTGCCTATAGGCTCTCAGACAATTCACACATACAAAAAAAAAAATTTTTTAAAAGATGTGTAGACCTCTACCCTCATTTTCCTACCTGCAGATCTGTTTATTATACAAACTTTGGAAAATAAGCAATTAATATTAAGCATATCTGTATTGTTTTCCACCTAAGTGAAATAAAGAAGGGTATTGCTTACAATAAACAGACTTTTTTTAAAACGGGTATTTAGAAACACTTGTAAAGATGTTTCTAATACTCCTGTTTTCAATAAAAGTGAGGCTTAATTTGACATTAACACTCGATGGATTCAGCCCCACTCTTGCAGCACAGAAGGGAGAGAAATCTCCCTACAAGCACAGAGACAGAATAACCAGCTCATATGCTACTTCTGCAGTCCAGCATTCTCCACCCCACGGACCAGGGCCAGCTGGCACAAACCAAAGTAACATTTG
The DNA here is from genome assembly GCF_000699145.1 of Aptenodytes forsteri. NCBI lineage: Eukaryota > Metazoa > Chordata > Aves > Sphenisciformes > Spheniscidae > Aptenodytes > Aptenodytes forsteri. The sequence continues at coordinate 1,734,550 of NW_008796165.1, forward strand.
CTCTGGGCTAACTGAGACTGGACACAAGGCCAGCCAGCTCAGACCCTGGGAACCATGATTGGCACCCTACCAGTTCTTCCACCAAATGAATCCTGGTGTAGGAAAACTCCTGTGACCTAATAGTAGTGCTATGTACTGATTAACAGGAAAAGGACAATGGAAAAATAGTGCTAGTTTCCACAATAACCCCTGCTGACTTTCCTTCAAGAAATTGGAACGGAAAAAGATTTTTTTTTAAAGGTATTTTAAATGCATTTATTTCAATATCCTACATAAAGTTAGTTATCACAACTACCTTATCACCCAGGAAACATTAGGATAGGCAGACTGTTTCATTTAATATCTATTTCAATAGAAGTACCATACAACAGCTCCTTTTTTAGCCTTTCACCTGTAGAAAAGGGAGGGTATCCACCACCTATAACAATTTACTGATGTTTACCTTAACTACAGTAGCAATTCCTTCATTCACAGCAAAGGAATCCTAAGGGGTTTCTTTCACCAAACAATGTAATTAACAACCTGTTGTCTCAGCAATGAGGCAGCAGCAGAGAATTCAGGGCACCTGCAGAATAAAGATAGTCCTTACAGGTGACCTCTTGCTAAAAATCTCTGGGAAGTTGGCACTGGCATGACTCAGATGTGACCTGATCTGAACCTGAAGTCTTTCTTTCCAACAGTTCTCAGCCTATCACTTAAGCATTTGGATTCATTCTATTTAAAAAAAAAAAAACAAACAGCCCCAACACACTGCCAGTTTGGAACATTCATTAGTGGAACACATTATACAAATACTTTCCTAATGGTGAAGATACTCTACAGTTTTATACTGAAGACCGATAGGCTCATCTACAGTTGTACCACTACTTCAGTCACTTAATTATGTTCCATAATTAAGGAAAAGACATAAGTCATGTCTGCAAGTTATTTTCTCCTCTTGCAAAAGTATTACTTTTTTCCCCGACATAATGAAAGAGCTATCAGTAAACAGAACAGCTGAGAGAAAAAAACTGAATAAACATGATACTGACCATAGTTATGGGTCACATGCAAGAGGGGGAAGGGGGAAGAGAAGATGCCTGCACCATCCCTATCCACACTCTCCTTGGTTATTTTTTTCCTGTAATAATGACAGAAATTAATAGTTTCCAGTAGAAAATAAGCTATTTTCTCAGTCTTGGTGGAAGATGCCTGCACCATCCCTATCCACACTCTCCTTGGTTATTTTTTTCCTGTAATAATGACAGAAATTAATAGTTTCCAGTAGAAAATAAGCTATTTTCTCAGTCTTGATGAAGAGAGGAACTGCAAAACAAATAAATCCACTTGGAAAAGCGACTCAGCTACATTGTATTGTTTTTAATTGCTGTTATACTCAAACAAGATGAAGGTTATTAATACACTACCAAATAAGGAACTGCACACATTTTTGCTGTGGACATGCGATCACACTGTTCTTACATAAGCAAAAGGAGATGGTCACACTAGATGCTTTTTCCAGAGCACACTCGTCAAAATCCCACCCAGCTGCTCTGATTCACGCAGCTAGTTTTACATGCAAGGCTGAAAACACATGCACTGAACCACTGTATAAAGACAGGAATTTGGTAAGGAGATGTCAGAACAACTCTGTTTAACCTGAAAGGAGAACATATGTCAGCATACCTAAACTCACTTGATTTAAGTTGAAACAATAAGAATGTACTTCTGTTCACCTACAGAAGACAGAAATACAGGCAGCCTTAGTTATATTTATCAGAATCTACTGTAATAGAAGTCAAAATAGTTGCTCATTAGTCTTTCAAATGTTTCAACCACATTCCACAGCTCAAATCAGGTTTCTTAGCTGTTTTTTTCCCCCTTAGTCAACCTAGAAGAGTTTTGGGAAAAGAAGATGGAAGGGGGGAGTTTGATAGATCTACGCTGCAGTTAATCTCTTAAATTACTTTATTCCTCTAGTTAAATGGTGCTAGGTAAAGAAGGTACAACATGGAAAGATGAATGATTGAGCAGAAAAATGTCTAGGTGTTCTAAAGCGATAATGTTTTAAAGCAATAGCAAATTTCAGCATCTATTCTACTAACAGACTATAGAAATTCTATAGTTTTGTGAAAATTTTCCCTCAAACTCATAATAAAAGTTCAAACTTTGCATGGTAGCAAGTCCTAGAAAGACATTTCACTGTAGAAAGTGACATATTTTCTTTTTAACCTTTTCCCTGCCCCTTCTGAAAAAATGCAGTACAAAGAATAGTGATGGATTAGAAGACACCTGCAAATAAAATTTATCACTTCCATGACTATTTAATGAAAACATTACACAGAATCAGTTCACTCATAGAACATAATCCTAACAAACAACAACCTGTACAAAGGAAGTAAAAGATCTCCTCTTTATATTCTCCACAGAAAATACCAACCCATAGTCAAAAGGTTTACAGGTATATGGTTTTTTGTTTGTTTAAGCTAAACTTCGGAACCTCCTGTTTTCTTGCTCTTCAGATCAAGTATATCACAACATCCACATCACTGATTTTTTTTTTTTTTTAGTGATACCTGAGATTTACCCAGCAACATTTATCCCTTTCAAGTCTACACAGCATTGTTATTGAGGGCTCATTTTTAAATACAACTGGGCTTTTGATGATTACACCAAGATACTTTTAACCACCAATAGATACTGAAGCAGCAGTTAGACTACAGCTTTCTCTAAGGTGCCTCTGGATATTGATTTAGTAAAGAAAAAATATTCTTACACATTCACAAACTTCACTGCAAATATATATTTTTCCCAAAACATGCATGTAACTCTTACAAGAACAATTAAGAGGATTTTCAGTTTAGATAAGCTTGTCATAGTCATGGTTTTATGGACTGAAGGGATTAGTCATTTAGAGCTTCTAAAGCATCTCTTCCATTTTTCCTTCCTCACCCTGAGAAGAGATTTACCTTTCTATGCTAGAGGGTTTTTTAATTGACTCTGTGATATATGCACAATTTGGTTAAAAATAAGGTGCTCTGACTCACAAATTAACAAATAAAGATGTTAGTTGTAATTAAACAATATCAGAAATAATACTACTAGGGATCAGGCCTATATAATAGGGAAGTACACCAATCCCTTTAAAGTAATCAAGCTTTTCCCACTTTGAGATGAGAATTCTGAACATTACTGACTTAATTCAACAAAAGATGTATTTACACGCTTATTAACAGGACTTGAATGCACATTCTTCAGTGCTCTGCTGATAGAGGAATACAGTAGACGCTTCTATCCCCTACAGCTACTATTGCAATAATTATTTGTTCTCCCTTTAAAAGTCCCTCAGTCCCCACCTCTGCCCTTCTTAACTCCCATTCATATGCAACTTCCATGCCTAGCTCCATCAACCAATTTATTTCAAACAAGGCCTTTCACACTTTTTCTCCCCCATTGGGGAAGAGTTTTGCAGATGCTAACAGCAAACAAATTCTCCAGGCTCTCGAAACTTCCCTTCCCATGACATTCACACAAAAACATCCAACCCCCTTGAACAAGTAGGACACTGAAGACTGATGACCACATTATCATGCTGACTAATATTATCCAGCTGCCTTTTTGCACTACATTCATTCTATATGGTGATCCACTGTCTCATTGCATACTTCAGTTGTATTTAAGGAAAAAGTGCATGTTCTCCGGTTTATCCTTCTGTATTGGTGACACACCTAATGCAATGGTGGCCTAATGCAATTTGATAGCCTTCTGTAAGCTGGTCAAAATTTCAGAGGCTACGTCATGTTAATCTTTTACTGCTCAACTGTCCTCAAGCCCAGAATCAAATTTGCTGGTAGACCTCAACAGAAACCTTGGGGCAAAGACCCCTTCTTCCCTTTTAAGTTTTACTATTAAATTTCCTTTCAGCAGCTTCAACCCACTTCTAGCTTTAAGTCAAATACATATGAAGTAAGGTTCACAAGAGTAAAATGTGCAAGACATTGCACAAAAGTGCTCTAAAGAATCTACAATATTTACACAGCTTTTCTTCAAATAGCAAAAATGTTTTACTATATTAAGTAAGAAAAGCAGCATGACTAAATGTAAGCCAAAACCCCCCAAGATTTGGGGGTTTTTGAAGCGTGCTATATAAAAGTTGGTACACAGGGGACCAGATATGGGCTTAGGGAGCAAACTCACTCTTGCCCTTCCCCCAGAAGCCAAGAGGAAAGCTGTGTTATCATCACTGATTGAAGGCAGATGTGACAGCAGCTGCAGCAGAGCAGGCTGTCCTTCCTCTTCAACACTCCCATCCCCTCCCACAAATACTTTTTCCAACACCCTCCAATTCCTCAGTAGCAACCCAGACCTCTGCATTTGTCCGGAATGAAGCATAATAGGAGAATTTGCTGACTAGGAAGACAGACCTGGCCATCACTTGGATCATCCTGGGTAGGTGAATTCTGCACAGTAATCCTACCATTTCAGTCCTAAAAACTGTTCCCCTTGACCCTCACTTCTCTCAAAAGAGAACTTAATTACAAGCATTGTACAGACTTTGTAGACAGTTTAAGTTATGCTTTAATATTACCATTTATCCACCAATACATTCTCTTTCAGATACAAATTGTGGATCTGAAATTTGTAATTACCACTTCGGTGCATGTGTATTAAGTATGAAACCTTGTTACAGACCAACAGTTGTTTGGATATAGAGCACATGCTGAATCTTCTCTCACTAGTTACTTAAGGGAGTTTTCTATGGATAATGTTGCAGATCCTGGCCACCCTTTGCCAATGCAGGAGCACCAGCCAACAGTTAGGATCTGAATCAGTTGATCTAGATCTCCTGAAGTGATGAAATCACCAGAAACCAATTGCAAATTTCCCCACACCAGCAATGACTTGCAGAAAGCATAGCAGGCAGATGTAAAGCTATCACAATGGTTATCCTTCTCTGATAGTTAGAGGCTGTAATCACTTCTCCTATATAAGCGTTTAGTGTACTGAGGCAAAGCTAAAAACACGATACCCAGAAAGTTGCAGAGGCAACTTTGTAAGAAATGTCATCCTTTAGTTTATGACCCTGTGAGAGGTCTCCTTACCTGTACCAGCAAACCACTTCTTTCAGGACTGCCTTACCCTTTGGTCTGCTCATCACAGATCAAAGTTGAAGTCAATTGTTAAAGCAGAAAAAAACCCCAAAACAATCCAACAACAGAACTCAATGCAAGCATGCACTGAAGTGTCTTAGCTTATGCAAAGGATTTGGGTCAGTTCCACACTTTTACATCTATGCTTTTGCAACACCTGAACTAGCTAATTTAGAAATACCCTGAGTACCTTTTGGTAGAAGTAAGGATTCCTTCATGCACACAATATTTGATTTAAAAAACAAACAAACAAAAACAAACAAATGTGGTTGGTTTGTGGGTTTTTTCCCCAGAACTCTCCATTACTTAAGTCTGTGACAATCCACACTATACGTAAAAAGTTTCCTGACTTGTCACAGTTTTCACTTGAACTAGCTGTTTCTCAGTGATTACATCTACCAGAATGTTCTAGTTGTTTTTGTTTTCAGTAATCATCAGACTATGGCCTGAAAACCATGAGAAGATGTCATTATCTAACAAGTCAAGTTAAAGGAGACACCTTCCTCCAATCTCCGAAAGAAACACTGAAAGACATTTTAAAACTCCATATTCTCTGTTACCTCTTATGTTGTCCACCATGTAATTACTAAAATTCTGAAAGATAAGTGGTAGAAGACTTCTCTACTATACATACTTTAGTAAGAATGAGTTACTGTAGAATGGAGGCTTATTCTACACAGCAAAACAAAAGCTCTCTTGCTCTAGCAGCACAGTGCAAATACTTGCTTACCTATCTACATTTAATTTCTTAGAAGGTGGATTTGAGAAAACAGGCAATGAGTAATTTTTGCAAGTGAGAAAGCAGAATAACCTGGCATATGCTGCTGTAACAAGTCAGTAAAGCATTTGAAAGAATATTGCAGTTAGCACTGTTAAGGGGTTGCATCCTTATCCCACTCAATTAAGAGATTAAGGAGAAGGAATTAATCCCATAGGGATAATGGTCTCAACAGAAGTACCATTTAATAAAGAGAAATGGAGATAGAGTGCTTGGGAGACATGCGTTTCTAGCAGATAGGTTCTAAGTGCCATCGTGGGAAATACAGATAGAAGCAACTCCTTAACTGTTGATAAAGGTCATTGTATCAACTTAGGAACGGTAAAAATAAATATTATCTACTGTATAAATATTATACCCTTAAGATCTTACTCCTCTGTAAGTTGCTAAATTTCATGTTCTAATTATCTTAATGGCCTAAGAAATACAGTGACTTCAAGAATTTGGAGGATTGAGGAATCATATATATAGTAAATATCTCATCTTTCAAATGAACTGTCACCCTAAACAGTAGTAAAAAGCTGATAAAAATTCCAAAATTAACATTCACTTATCATTAGTTGCTTATGAATGCAACTAGAACACTTACAGTACCAGACAAGAGTGTTTTCATTAGCTCAAGGCATTATAACTGCTTAAAAATATCATCAGTGTTATATAGCTACTGGCTTGTCTCACAGAACTTAGCAAAGAATCATTATCCCATTTTGTAACAATAAAAAGCAAAATACATAGATGCTCCACATCTTCTAATAAGCGAAGGGCCATAAAAGACATAGCCAGTAGCCAGGATTACCTTCAATGCATCACAGCCAACTACTTATTGCTCAACTTATTTATTTGCATAGCATGGCTGGTATACATAGCCAAATTCTCAATAACAAAGGAAACAAAAAAATAGTTCAAGGTCAAATTATTGTTTAGAAATAGCAAGGAGTCAACTGTGAAAATGAAGTTCCCACTTTCCAAACCTATTTTTGCCCCCCCCCCCCCCTAGTTAACACAGCTACATTAATGGAAAGTATATGCTAATTCTTCTGAACAGACTCTTTCAGCAGAAGTATCTCAGCAGCAAGTTTCACCTAGCTCTAATTATACGCTGTGATCTGCTTAAAAGCATGTAGGAATTTTAATTTTGCGGTATATATTAATCTTAAAACCCTTTTGACTACTTCAAAAGTTTTATAGAAGGAAAAAAATCTAGCACATGTTTTCAGCTTCTTTTGGTGGAGTTATCTGGACTGGAGATGCAGGATAATCTAACCTCAGCAGCAGAACTGTGTCTTAAGGTCTACTAAAATGATCCCATTTATAAACAGCCAGAACTGAAGGGACCAATGAGAAACCGTGAACTTCTTAAGGCAGCATGGAACTACAAGGCTAGCCAAAAGAGAAGACAGCAAGACGCATTTTCTTATACGACTTCAATAGAGTTGCTCCCTCCCTGCATATAGCCCAAAACTAGGCAAAGTCCAAAACAACAGTTCCTCAATTAAAAGTAGTGACAACAGAGAAACACAGACTCATTTAGGTTGGAAGAGACCTCCCACACTTCCGTTTAAAAGTATATATGTTTAAAAAAAACCCATGATATTTTTGTAATCCAGGAGCCCATGAAGAAGTTACAGTTCGATGCATATAAATAAATTTTTAGAAGTTGCAAAGCATCCCCTCAGAACAGTACAGAAAGCAGTTGTACAGCTTAGCTCCCCTTCAGTATTATCTAGTCTTTACCGCTATGATAGTTAAGTAGATATTCTATGACCTTATCTAGATGTGAAGCCTTTGCAACACCGTCATCCATACTCAGCATGACGGTTCATCCCCACCAGGTCACAGGATCTAAACAAGGCCCAGATTAAAGCATTACTAGCTCCACTTTTTCAATAAAGCTTGTGCTTGCGCAGCCAGGAAAAAATCCCCCCAACTGTAAAAACTGTACAACAGGAGTGATCATCTTCAACCAAGAAATAAACAATCGTGGACGCTGCAGGAGGAGGCAAGTGAAGCTCCCCGAAAGGTGAAAGGAAAAAGCCTGACCCATTTCGCGGGGCGGTGGAACGGCCGAAAAGCCGTTCAAAACAAGCGACGGGCCGCGCCTGAAGGGACACGACAGGCACAGTGCCGCGAGGAGCGCGGCGGAGGGGAGAGGCCGGCGCCCCACCTCACCGCCCCGGGCGCCGGCTCTGCCCCCTCGGCTCAAGGGCTCTGCCTCTCCCCGGGGCTCGGGAAGAAGCCCGACGAGGCGCCCCTCGCCTCTCCGGCTACCGTAAAGCCTGCACCACTAGACACCAAGGCTTCTCCCCCAGAAACGGAGCTTGTATCATCTTCCCCAGCTGCCCCGCGTCACACGGCGAGCACACTGACAGCGCCAGGCGGCCGCGCAACGCGAGGCACCGCGGCACGACATTACGAGGAGCCTCTCCACAGGACACCGCCGCGCTAAGGCGGGAATAAGGCCCGGCTCCCCCCTCCGCTCAGAGCTTAGGACAGCACCGCTGCTACCCCCGCCGCCCGGTCCTCAGCCAGCCCGGGAACCACTCGGGAAGGAACAGAGCCACCAGAGCGCCAAACGCCTCCTCAGGCGCAGTCTAACGGGGGCAGGCGGCCAAGCCGCAGCGCTGCCGGTTGCCCTCGGGCCCCCTTCCATCACCTCCCTCACGCACTCACCCAACCGCCGCCGCCTCAGCCGCCCCCCGGGCCCACGGCG
>NW_008796165.1:1744042-1749394 GCF_000699145.1 Aptenodytes forsteri
GGCTCCCTCCGCTCCGCCATTGCCCGCTGGCAGACTGGGCGCTCGGCCCGAAGTGATCCGCGCCATCGCGGGGCGGCGGGGGTGAGGGGAGCGGCGCTGCGGGGTCCTTGCCGCCGGCCTGCGGGGAGGCAAAATCTCGGCCGGTGACTAGCGGCGCGGCGCGTTATCGGGAGCCCGGCGCCTTGCCGGGCCGCTCGGGCGGCGAAGGGGAATGAGGGAGGGAGGGCGGCTCCGCCGCGCGGCCCGTATTGTGTTCCCCGAGGCGCCCTCGGTGCCCGCTAACCTGTTCAGACCGGTTGGGAAGTGCTGCGGCCTGCGGAGCGAAGGCGGCGAGGGCAGTCTTTTAGGAAGTTCTTTATCCCGGAATTTTATTTGTAGCTTTTGCACCACGGGCGCTGTTTTCATTATTTCTCGGGCAAAATTTTCGCCTCGTCTGTAATAATCCGTCGCGGTTTTGGCAATGTTTGAAGATCCGGTGTAGTCGGGACTACTAAGGTTTGAAATAGTTTTAGCGGTCAGGCCTTCTGTGACATACTGCAGTGTTTCGTGAAGAATGGGTAGAAAAGGAAAAGCCCCTTTTAGAAAAAAGCTTCTGGTGTTTGAAGGGCAGGGGTTTTTTTTCCAACCGATGAAGAAAATATAGGAAGCTTTGCTGTTGAAGGATGAGCACAAGTCTCGTTGAAGACATTAAAAAATAAAATTTCTGTGAGCAGAACTGTTTCTAGCAGCAGCCTTCTATTTACTTATTTGGGGTCATTTTAATATACATTGTCTAAATCGTTTAAAATCGTTTAGAAGACCTGGAATAAATGAGGGCTGACTGAATGTTGGTGTGGGGGTTTTTTGTTTTTTTTTTTCCTCACAACATCTGCCTTTTTGTTTAGATTGCAGCAAAAATTGGAGGAGATGCTGGCACATCAATGAATTCAAACGACTACGGTTATGGAGGACAAAAAAGACCTCTTGAGGATGGAGGTATGCACTCATTACTGCTGCATTTATTTTTGTTGAGTATGGCCATGGTGCCAGAAAGATTGCAGGTGTTTTTTTTGTTTGTGGGTTGTTTTTTTCCATAGCACAGCATAAAAACATTTTGTTCACTTTATAGATCATGACGTGCTTTTTCATTTTCAGTTTAATGGGGAAATTTGTTTTAAACCATTGTGCTCTAACCTAAAGTGAACATAAGCCTGTTCTAAAATATTTTAAATGTGGTTTAAATTCTGTAAAGAGGAAAATGTATGTTGGGGAGGGGGGCTGATAAATTCATGGTTGAGAAACGCTTACACAGGTATGTCATTTAAGTCTTTTGTTGTGTAGGACTGATTACAGTTTGTAAATTACAATTAGAGCAGGAAGTGCTCACTCCTTAAATTTGGTTGTTTGTTATATTTTATTACTGCACAGTTTCAAATAAAAGTATTAATGCATTTCATTGTAAAAGCATAGGACTTTAAAAAAAGACAGGAAAGTAAATTTTCTACCTTGTACATACTTTTGCTTAGTCTAATATTTAAGCCTATAGCATGTGTGAACCCTGATAAGATCATACCTAAATCTTCTAACGTTGCAGCTTTTTGGATTTGCCTTATACTGCAGTAAAGTTCTCTCCTGAAATGTGTGTGTGTCATCTTCTGTCTCTTACTAAGCAGCCAGTTTGAACTTAACAGGGTTTGATACGTTTAATATACACACAAAATCCTGGCTAAATTGTGGAAAGAAATCTCTGAGCTTGTTGAAATGTTCTCATAGGTCTCACAAAAGAGCAATGCCTTTTTTTCCTTTAAGAGGATTGAAACTCAGTCTACAGAATGTAACTAAGGCTTTATATCAGGAGTTCTTGTGTCCTGTAATAAAGGGTTTTTTTTTCTATTAACGGTGAGGTTTTTAATATACAAAAATGAGCTAATGATGCTTCAGATGATATATGTAATGTATTCTTTTTATTTTATGTGTAGATGGCTCTTGGACAAGTCCGAGCAGTACAACACACTGGGAGGGAATGCCCTCTCCTTTTAAAGGCAGGAATTTTTATTTATTACCTGTGTTTAGTATGTAAACATGACATAAACTAGTGGATCTTTCTGGATTGACACAAATATTTCTTGGAATATGTGTCTGAGTTTTTGCTGCACATAAATTATGGTGGTTCATATAACCTTTATTTTGGGGTGGGAAGGAAGCCTCAGAAGTCTATCTTTTCAGATACAGGTTAATTATGCCTTTTATTCCTTTACTGTACAGAAAGGATTTGGATGGTAGTGATGTAGTTGCTTTGAATCTGCTTTTTTTTGAAGTTTTATGCTATGAAATGCTTGATATTTGGATAGGAATTTCATATCAACATTCAGATTGAGATTGCATTGCCATGTGATACTGTTGTATTTTCAGATGTTTGATCTAGATTTGTGGTCATTGTCAGAAATTTTTTTTCTTTAAATCATTGTTGATTTTTGTATGGATTTGATTTTTTTTTTTCTTTTTTACTATAGAAGCATCATTAGCTTGAGCAACCAATAGAGCTAAACTTTGTTCCTTGTCTTAGTTAAGTTTCAGTGACTGGGTATCTATGAGCAATCTACAACTATAGAAGATCATTAGCTTGAGCAACCAATAGAGCTAAACTTTGTTCCTTGTCTTAGTTAAGTTTCAGTGACTGGGTATCTATGAGCAATCTACAGTGTGTTCTGAAAACTGCCTTTTGTTAAACTACTGAATAGATAATACGGAAAAACCTAACATCTTTTCAGCTATACTAACCAAGTGCTGAGTGTTGCAGAGATTCTTTCTTTTATTCAGATGATCAACTCCCTGAAATTGGAGGAAAAAAAAGAAAGAAAAGGAAAAAAAAAGGAAAGGGGGACTAAAATACACTGGAAAGTTACAATTCACACTAAAAGGTGTAAACACTTCTTGAATTTCTTGGCAAAAAAAATTTAAAAAATCTTAATTTTGCAGATCAACCAGATGCTAAGAAAGTTGCTCCTCAGAATGACTGTAAGTAATTTTTATTTTGTTGCCAAAAAAACTAAACAAGTGTAACATTGTCAGAACAAGAATTTGAAACAGTGTTCTGGTAGGTGATACTTGAATCAGTAAGATCAAAAGAATGGCTGGGTATTTGTCTTACTTTCTTGAAGCAGTGCGACTCTGCTTTGTAAAACTGTCAATTGTTGTTAGCAACAGCTGAGAATCTTTTTAGCTGTTTGTAGATCTCTTGAGAACACTTCTTAAAAAGTCAACTTGGACAAAAGTTGATACAATTAAGTTTTATTGTCAAAGGAGAAGCTTATTTGTAAGTTATACTACTTGTTCGAATTTAATTTTAACAATATTTGTTTACAGCTTTTGGAAATCAGCTACCACCGATGCATCAACAACAAAGGTAAGAGTTGCACTACATCTTATGCAGAGTTTTCCTTTTTACTGAAAGAAAGCAGTTGCAAGAAATTTTTCTGAAAAAGTGGTATAAAGCAGTTACTCTGTATTTGTGTGATCTGTTGAAATTTAGCTTCAGCAAGTCCCAAGCCAAATGTTTAAAATGCATCTACATTGCTGTCTCTTCTTCTTCGCAGCCTAGGCTGTGCATCAAACTTAGTAAAGGGGAAATGCATTACTGGTTTTTACTATTTGAGCATAGGTAGCATAACCAGAACTTGGAAGCAGATCTGAAGGGGAAGGGGTTGACACTATCTTGTAAACAAAAAGGAAAGCTAATGGATTTAAAAATAAAAAAACCATATAATTCAGATTTAACACAGTGTATTGCTCAGTCAGCTACATTTGCTACAACTTACTTTTTTTCCACTCATTTCTTCCCTAAACAACCACACGCAACTATTATTCTTATGCTTTGGCTGGTTTTGGTAGATGAGATGCTGAAATTTGTGTATTTTCAGTATACTTCAATGGATACACAGATGAAACTTAAAATACCACATATCTGTTAATAGTAAAGAGGATGAAGGAAAACTTAGATCGATTAGTATTATACTTGAACTTTTTGTGTTCTCTTTTGTATATTGTTAGTTTACTTAGTACTGTGCTTGCATAATGACTTTTAGGGTTAATGGGAGGCAAGTAAGTCAGGGCGATAGTGGGGGCAGTAGCTTTCTTAAATTTATATATATCCTCCCATTAAACTAAATGCCAGTTTGGTCTCTGAATGGTCATTGTCTTTTGTTTGATTTAACATTCTCTGTAGGTCTGTGATGACAGAGGAGTACAAAGTTCCAGATGGGATGGTTGGATTCAGTAAGTAGTATGGATGTGGTGGTGGTGTACAGGGGGGGATGTTAGCAGATGCTGCTAATACAAATAATCTTTCTGTATTTTCTTTCTCCCAGTAATTGGCAGAGGTGGAGAGCAGATCTCACGTATACAGCAGGAGTCTGGCTGTAAAATACAGATTGCACCTGGTAACTATTTGTGGGGTTTTTTTCCTTTCTTTATTTTGTGGGGGTTTTTGATAGAAAGTTCAGAAGGCTGATCATTGCTTCTAATTGCCAGAACTTTCATTTAAGGTATATTTTAATGTTTTGTGCTAATTGCGACTATCACGGTCTAAAGAAATGAAAAATGTTGTGATACACTGATTATTCTACTTCAGTGAAGTTCCAGTCGTTTGTATATTATGTTTAATTTCATCATCTCTTTCTGACTTAACACTACTGCTAAACTGGTTTTATTTTATGACCGTAGATAGTGGAGGCCTGCCTGAAAGATCATGTATGCTAACTGGAACACCAGAGTCTGTTCAGTGAGTAAAACAAATTCCATGTGTTCATATTTAACTGTGCAATAAACTTCATTTTTTAGATCTAAATATAATATCTAGATAGTATGTTTGTAATACTGTGTTTTTTCCCTCTATTGAAGAGGCAGTCTGGTGACAATTAAATGTATACATAAGAAAAAAGGCCCTGAACCTGCAGTCAGATCCCTCAACATACTTGGAATTTTAAGACAAAAATATGGAGCTTCAACTTTTTCAAGTCCAAATCTTGTTGTAGATAATACTTACCTAACCATGCACTGATACCAGCTTGAGAATGAAATGTGTGAATATATACTAAAAAGAAATGTGTGCTAAAAAGAAACTCATTATTAACCGTAAATTGGAAGATCACAGGGAAAATGTGGAAAATCAGTAATGTGTAAGATTAGGAGTTACTCAAAGCCCAGACCATCAGAGTTCTTAAATGTGTTTGGTATAAATTGGTGTATATCAAAAGTTATGAAAGTGATGTCTATGTAATACCTTTCAGCAAAGTTAACTTTTGCTTTCCTGTGTTCAGGGAAGAGGATGATAGCAATGTAAATGAAATTTTTTTTTTTTTTTTTTTTTTTTTT
>NW_008796165.1:1749487-1750097 GCF_000699145.1 Aptenodytes forsteri
TTTTTTTTTTTTTTTTTTTAATTACTGGCACAGAGGCTATATAACCACTTGAAGACCAACTTATCCTGGCTTTGCTAGGAAAGATCTTAAGTGTAGTAGTATATTTGGTATTACCTCATTTATGTTAGTTGCTCCCACTTCATGTTTGCAGGTAAGGCCTGCAGCTACATGTTTTCCTTTGGGAAAGCAGCATGGCATTCTTCTCTTATGTTGCAGCCAAGCAGGCTGCTGTTAATGAAGTCATTCCTTTATGGGAATTTTCTTTCTAATTACAGTTTATTCTGTTCACATATTAGAGGGAAGAGTTTTTAACTAATGTTAGTACTGTAATCATGATTTTACTCTGATGGCAACTGACTTACATGTGTGGTAAATACATACTTGCTTTTGTCCACTATTCTGGTAATGGTTACAAGTACAAATGTCCTTACTTTGCATGCTGAATCACGGTACTTGGTGTTAAAGCTAGGTTTATTTTACAGTCTGGGGTTTTTTTGCCTTTTTATAAAACTTAACATAAAATAGATCTACCTTAAGATTGGCTGTTAGTAGATTAAAGAGAAATTACTGTCAAATAAGAAGTAACCTGAATTACTACGGATATTAAGCA
>NW_008796165.1:1751059-1770609 GCF_000699145.1 Aptenodytes forsteri
TTTTTTTTTTTTTTTTTTTAATTACTGGCACAGAGGCTATATAACCACTTGAAGACCAACTTATCCTGGCTTTGCTAGGAAAGATCTTAAGTGTAGTAGTATATTTGGTATTACCTCATTTATGTTAGTTGCTCCCACTTCATGTTTGCAGGTAAGGCCTGCAGCTACATGTTTTCCTTTGGGAAAGCAGCATGGCATTCTTCTCTTATGTTGCAGCCAAGCAGGCTGCTGTTAATGAAGTCATTCCTTTATGGGAATTTTCTTTCTAATTACAGTTTATTCTGTTCACATATTAGAGGGAAGAGTTTTTAACTAATGTTAGTACTGTAATCATGATTTTACTCTGATGGCAACTGACTTACATGTGTGGTAAATACATACTTGCTTTTGTCCACTATTCTGGTAATGGTTACAAGTACAAATGTCCTTACTTTGCATGCTGAATCACGGTACTTGGTGTTAAAGCTAGGTTTATTTTACAGTCTGGGTTTTTTTTGCCTTTTTATAAAACTTAACATAAAATAGATCTACCTTAAGATTGGCTGTTAGTAGATTAAAGAGAAATTACTGTCAAATAAGAAGTAACCTGAATTACTACGGAAATTAAGCAAAGTTAGAAAAAGTTTTCTGTCTGGTGATTTCTTTTTTTTAATGCATTAGAAAAGGTAAATTGTAACAATTTAATATCTTCTAATTAACACAGGTTTATTTTTTTTTAATATTTTAAAGGACAAGGTTTCCATCTTCTGAATTAAGGTTTGATCAGTGTAACTATATTCAGGGATGATGGTCATGTTTGAGGAGGCAACTTTTACTTACACGTGTTTAGTAAAGAACCATCTTTTGTATTCTGACATTAGGATGGCTTTAGGTCTACCACATTATCTTGCAATTAGTTTCTTAAGTTACTGTTACAGATTTACTGAGTTTGCCTCATATTTTAGTGATAGTAATTATATTTCTCCTGCAGAAACTTTTCAAACTAAAAAAATAAAAATTTCCAAGCAGAATAGGTGTGGACACGATACTTGTAGGAATAAGTGGATTTATAAATGTATATATTCCTTCACAGATCAGCAAAAAGATTACTTGATCAGATAGTTGAAAAGGGAAGACCTGCACCTGGCTTTCATCACGGTGATGGACCTGGAAATGCAGTCCAAGAAATTATGATTCCAGCAAGTAAAGCAGGATTAGTTATTGGAAAAGGTGGAGAGACAATTAAACAATTACAGGTATATATGTATCTTCTTTTAAACGTGATAATATCGAACCTGGATTTTAGTGGGTATTGACCTCCCTTTTGTCAAATAGGAGCGGGCAGGTGTCAAAATGGTCATGATTCAAGATGGTCCACAGAACACTGGTGCAGACAAGCCCCTTAGGATAACTGGAGACCCTTATAAAGTTCAAGTAAGGAGTCCTTCAGAATTCAGAGCACTTTAAAATCCATTCTGATGTTGCAGTACCTAAATGAAATTTCACTCTTCTTTTAGCAAGCCAAGGAAATGGTGCTGGAGTTAATTCGTGATCAAGGTGGCTTTAGAGAGGTGCGCAACGAATATGGGTCAAGAATAGGAGGAAATGAAGGGATAGACGTAAGCATGGTTGAAAAACTTGTTCACTGTATTTTGAGATGTTAACATTAAAATGTTAAGCTGGGTAATACCACTTAAAGCTCTTAAACAGATTCCAAAAGTGGTTGTGTCATGTAAGTATTACTTGATCATTGCTGAAATTATGACTTTAAATGGTGTGCAGCATTCACTTTACATTACCAGCAGTTCTGAACAGTTTCAGCTAGCTGGAGTTTTTTATCAAATAAGCAAATAAGTTATATGGCTAAGTATCTAATGTCATTATAGAAATTGGAGTTTGGCCTTTACAGAAGAATATTTAAGTCCACCTATTATGCAAGTCATGAGCTTATAACTGTTCATCAGAGGTGAGGCTGAAAGTTTCATCTGCTAGAATCTGCATTTTAGGCCCATTCAGAACTTCTGTTCTTTGATTGTGAGAAGCATAATATCCACTGGAATTGCTGCCACTATGAGAACTTGTAGTGCATAGGATCTCTTTCTTTTGATACTTTTGTCCAGTATTTGCTAGGCTTGTGACTTGGTATTAAAAAATACTTCAGAAAGCCTTAAGTGGCGTAGGGCTGGCCCTAGTTTACCATTTTAATATGTGACCCTTTAATTGTGTGAATTTGGTAGGAATATTTGCATCGTCGATGTCCTGACTTTTTTTTCTCTCTTTAAGGTTCCAATACCACGATTTGCTGTAGGTATTGTAATTGGAAGAAATGGAGAGATGATAAAAAAGATACAGAACGATGCTGGTGTTAGGATCCAATTTAAGCCAGGTTGGTAATATGTCTGTAAGTTTCTGTGAATTGAGTGTAAATTTACTGGATTACATATACTGGAATAGTTCATTTTTATTCCAGATGATGGAACAACTCCAGATAGAATAGCCCAAATCACAGGGCCTCCTGACAGATGTCAGCATGCTGCAGAAATTATTACAGATCTCCTTCGAAGTGTTCAGGTTGGGTAATATGTTGTTTACCATTTAAAAATCTCCTGCTGGACTTTTGGAAAGACTTAAAACTTAAAAAATGAGTGTGTAACTAAAGAAAATAATTTAATGGTGCCATTTGAATCTATTTCAAAGTTCGGTCTGGAATATGAATGTTTGCTTTTACAGTTACAGTTTTGCAAGTATCAGGATGATAATGATAATACTGATTCAAAGTCATGGCAGTTCTTGATCTGGCTGGTTTTAGAGCTGCTTCTTCTGTTGTCTTGTATTAATAGCCAGTATCCTGTTACTTTTGGTTGTAATTGGTGTTTAAAAGATGGTTTAAATGCTTATTTTGAGATGAGCCCCACCACCGCATTCACAGAAGGCAGACAGAAATTCTGTCTTTGTGCATGTGAAACTTCCTGCTTTCTTCTATGTCGTTTCCTTCTCCATCTTTCATATGCAGAGTTGTACAGAACGTATTTTAAAATGTAATTTAGGTCTTCTGGAAAAGATAGTACTTTAACTGTCAAAACTATCTGAGTAATAAATCAGTTTTCTCTTAACAAATGGTGTGATGTAACCAGTTAGTATTAATAATTTGTTTGCAGTAATTTTTATAGAACATGCTAATTTGTTGCTTTTTCTTTTTAGGCTGGTAACCCTGGTGGACCAGGACCTGGTGGTCGAGGAAGGGGTAGAGGCCAAGGCAACTGGAACATGGGGCCTCCTGGTGGATTACAGGAATTCAATTTTATTGTTCCCACTGGCAAAACTGGATTAATCATTGGCAAAGGCAATATATCTTACATATGTGTATCTATATGTAGTTTAAAAAACTGAGCTTTTCTATTTGTACAAATAGCCATACTGGAGAGATGTTTCAAGAGAAGCCTTTGCAAATAGTTTCATGTACAGTAGAGCAACATAATGCTGCTAAATCATAACACTCCTAATACTCTTTTCAGATTTTCCTCACCAAAACACATAACTCAGTAGTTAAAAGTCAAGAACCAATCGATTTATCTAACACTTTTTTTTTTTTAGTGATAAGTACTGAGTTCCATTGGTAGTGTTTGGTAGATTCTTAGATTATGCATCTTACAATTAACTTGCATTTGATACTGCTTGATTAGCCTAGTGTTACTGCATTTGTAACTCACTCTTAAAACTAATTTTCACATATTCCAGTGAAGATCTTTTACAGTGGAATCCTGTAACTTATGTGTGTGTGTTAAAATAATTGCTTCTCAAATAATTTTGTTTTAAAAACAATTTACTGTATGCTTTGAAATGAAACGTTGGAGTTATCTTAATCTTTTGTTTGTAATGTGTTTTCCAGACACAGCAAATAGGCTGACATAGTTCAGTTCTTGACCTGGAAGGTTGATTGTTTTGGGGTTTTTTTAAATGCCAAATGACCCCTGTTTTGAAAACTTCGTGCCTACTAATGATACAAGTAACTTCTCAGGATCCTATAAGGGGAGGAACTAGTTTAGGGAATTTAACTTTCTGGTTTTAGTGCACTGCAAAAAATGGGGACTTTACCATCTGGTCAGCTTCTGGGTTTGGTTTTTTGTTATCTGTGCTTGCCTACTGCTTTATAGGGAGGTTAGGCTTTAAGGTTGTATTTACTGATAACCGTGGGTGTTGGTTGTTACTCATGTCTAATCTTACATCTTTACATGAATGGAAAAACCCAGACAACATCGTAGGAATTCCTTGTTGTTCTTTCTGAGTAACAATATTGTGGTCTTTAATTTTAAAAATAATTTATTTTTACTAGTTTATTGCAATCAAAGCTCTATACGACACTGAAGAGGCTTTTCATTAATTGTTGTTAGAATGTTCTTGTGTGGCTCGTAAGAATAGGTGTCTTTTCACTTCTTCAGCTTCCGTGCAGTTGACTTTCTCTGATTTGAATCTTAGTATTTTCACTTCAATGCATATCATAAAAGCTGTATGTTGCATCGTAGGTGGTGAAACTATTAAAAGCATAAGCCAGCAGTCTGGTGCTAGAATAGAACTTCAAAGAAATCCTCCACCTAATGCGGATCCGAACATGAAGATGTTTACTATCCGTGGAACACCCCAGCAAATAGATTATGCACGACAACTTATAGAAGAAAAGATTGGAGTGAGTGTATAACTGTATTTTGGTTTGCTATTATAACTAAACAGAGTAGGAAGCAAGTCTCCTTTGTGGAGACTTTTCTTCCATTTCACCGCCAAATTACTTAATCAGATAATAAATGGATAATAATAAATGGTAATCTGGGTTTAAAGTAATATAAACCTAACTTGATGCACCAAAAGAAGCAAAAACTTGAAAGAAACAGTTGCTTTCCTCAATGTAATATAGTGTATTGTTTAATGATGTCCTTGAAGATGCCCACTTTGTGCATAATGAAAAATTTTATTACTTCAAAGATATCCTTGATACTGTTAAAGCTACTAAACTGTGTTTAGTTTTTCAGTCTCAGTATGTTTAGGTAGAGTTTTAATCCAAGTTTACACTCTTTAAATTCACTGCACTTCAGTTTGCATGTGTATGCATGTAATCAAACATACTACCTGGTTTTTGTACCTGATCTTACAAACAGATTTAATTAGCAAGATTAGCCAGATTTAGATACATCAGTTTATTTTAAAACATAGTCTTGTTTTAATTTGTGGGGGTTTTTAATGCAGCTTGTGGAAAAATCCATGTTTATTTGTAAAATTCTTTATTTCCTCAAGAAAGAACTGAAATAAATGCAGCTTTTTAGTTGCTGTTACTGCCACAGCTGCTTTTAACTCTTGTTTAACTAGCCATAAGCCTAATTAATCTTCAGAAAGACTGTTTTCTCCAGGGAAATGTCTTAATTTGAAAATAGTCAAACCTTTTAGATTATATTCTTAAAGTGTTCAGATTTATGCTTCTAACCTGCTGAAAAATGGAGAACTTCAAGGTTTATTTTCATCTGTGTGCTACTCTTGTTACAGGGTCCAGTAAATCCATTGGGTCCACCTGTTCCCCATGGACCCCATGGTGTTGTTCCTGGCCCACATGGACCTCCTGGGCCACCAGGTCCTGGGGCTCCCATGGGACCATATAACCCAGCTCCTTATAATCCAGGGCCTCCTGGCCCTGCACCTCAGTAAGTACTGCTTCAGCTAGCTTCCTTTTTTGTAGGGTGACCCTGGGACTGGCTTTCATTGTATATGTATGACTTGATTTTTTTTTTTAGTGGTCCCCCAGCTCCATATGCTCCACAAGGATGGGGAAATGCTTATCCGCACTGGCAGCCACCAAATCCACCAGATCCAGGTAAGAAATGTCACAGTTTTGCTGTAGTGTGGATATACTTTGAGTATATCCATTTTGTCCTTACAAGTATATACGTTTCACAGTTCATTTGTGTTACACTGGTAAATCTGAAAAAGCTCCTATTCTTCAGGCTTTTCTTTACTGATTGTCAGTTTACGTATGTTTTACACTTTCCACATGTTGCTTGTGAGATGTTGAAATTCAGTTGTTACAGTTGGAATATGCGTCTTTACTAAGCGTTACTGATTCTGCATCCCAATTTATGATACTTTTTTGCAAGACTCGGTTAACTGATTTTGAGCAAATCAGTTCATTTTTCTTACAATGGATGTTTTTACATAAAGCTCTTTAATGAGGATGTGTTTTTTTTCCCTAATAGTCAATGACTTTGCGTTTTATTTTAAACAGTGCCCCGTACAATCTCACTGATCCTGACTTTGCACAGTTCATGCTATATTGCATATCTCTACCTTTTGTTGACCTATGTGAGGATGGCTTCTCCGAGTGTGATACAAATGTATTATGTTCAGTCCTTTTTGAGGGATAAAAATTCTGTTGAGCTGCTGTTAATACAGTAAAACTAGTTAGGATTGTGTATTTTGAGCTTTTGCTTATAATGGTTTTGTATTTTCTTCTGATACCCATCTTTGTAGAATCTGTTTCTTCTATTTCTGTTTATCTTTTTCAAGACCGGGAGTTTTTACTTAATTACAACTTCCTGAAGTTTTAGTATCCTGCTTTTCTTTAAGTTACATCCTTTGGTTGGACTAGAGCATAAGGGAAAACGGAACTGCAGTCACAGAAGGCGTGGTAAGGCTAGATGCTTGAGTCACTTGTACCTCATTTGTTTGAGGTAGAGCTTCTTCAGAACTTCGGCCAAAAGATCTCAATTTTATTTTTTGTTATAAATGGAATAAATATTTTCTGATAGCCACTGGTCCTGACACAAGTTCCACTAGTGAAAAAGGGGAGGGCTTTGGAGGATGTTACAGTCTACAAGAGAGTTCTATTCATGTTCAAGTCTTTTATATATCCTTTCTTGGCAAAAAAACATCTCTGGTTTCATTTCCCTAATTTATAAAAGGTAGCTCTGTGTGCATTCAGTTTAGTATTTAAAAATGCCTGTTGACGTTATTTAAAAGTAGAATGATTCACAGTGACTTGACTTGAAGTCTCAGCATACCAAAAGTGTCATTTAATCCAAAACCACTGCCAAAATATTACAGCCTTTTTTCATACTACCTTTTCATTTTTTATAATTTATCTACATAAAGATCTGTAAGAAAAAGGCAAATACTCAACTTGATGTCATCTTGATGATGATTTTAAACCATTTTTTTGATAAATACTCCTCTTAAAAATCTAATGACGTTTTCTTATGTGCAGTTGAAGTTGGTGTTTTTTTCGACTAGCATTTACTTGGATGAGTTTTGTACAGTTGTCCACTTAGTTGCTCATTTCAGTGTAACAAATGGGTTATTTTAGTATTTTTTTCAGAGGTGCTTTCTCCAGAACCATGCTTGCCTCTTGTCACGTGAAAGTGGAGCTAGTTACTACAGTCAGATTTCTTTGGAAATTTAATGAATCCCGCTCTGTGTTCTTCTATTCTAGAGAAGTAGCTACTAAGGGGAAGGAGGGGGGGAACCGAGCAATGTCTTATTTGCTATTTGCAGGTAACGTTAGAATATAGTACATATTAGTTTAAATCCACTATTGTTGATGGAAGCAGTATAATTTAAAAAGGAAACAGCGTGTTAACATTGTTTTCTGTATGCTGATACTACTGTGTGCTTTTTAAGTGGTTACATCTGACTTCAATGCTGAATGAAATACTGCAAGAAATTTGTTGTGGATTTCTTCTCCCTGAATGCCTTTTTCAGGAGATTTCTTCTTTCTCTTCCATTAGTCACTGCCTTACCTATTTTGTTTTTGGGGGAAATATACTTCCATTCCCATGTTCTAAAGTATCAGTTGTGTCAATGTCTTTATGTGAAGTTCTTTCCTCAGTTGGCCGCATTTATTTGTAGATATTTTTATTCTTCAAGGATGCAAATAATGTTGAAGGATGCTGGTTGTGTTATAGAACATTACATTCTCTAATAGTAGATTTGCAGTTTTTGTGAATTGCCAATCTGGTAATGTAATTAATCTCTGTGATTCAGCAAGAATAAGCCATTCCTAAAGGCTGTATGTGAAAAACAGAGAAATAAGGCTCTAGGAAGCAGCATCGTTGGCCTACCTAGATGTAGGTAAAAATAAGGGAAGCATGGAGATAGCTTCAGAAGATGCAAGTGTTGCTGCTATTTGTTATACTAAAAAGCTGTAAGTAAACAGTGATGCTTTATAACCATGTATGGGGATTCAGGTTCTTAAAATACTATGTCTCTCTGTATTTTACTGTTACCTTAAAAAGTTTAACTGACAAGCATTGCAAATACCTAGTAAGACTTGTATTCTTCTGTTTCAGAAATATGTATTTGGCATGCCTCCTCCGCCTCTTGCCAGTGTCATTAGTGTGAGGTTATAACAAAAGTAAAACCACTGAAATTGTTTGGTGCTCGAATGATTCATTGTTGCTACCGTTTAGTAACATGACTGTTTAATTAAACTTGAAAATCTGTTTCTGTTACCACATTTAAAAATTAATAAATGACATTGTAGTAGTAAGGGTTCTAGAATGATTTTATTTCATCAGTCTTATGAAAGTATGCTTTGTACAGTACACTTGTCTGAAACCTAATCGAAAGTTTGTGCTAGAAAGAAAAGATACTTACAGGATGGTTATTTGGTTTAGATGGTTTTTTCCGTGGAGGAAAATATGAGTGCTTAGGACAGGGTTAATTGAGGACAGCATTCCGTTCATACTACTTTTATAAATGCTTATGGTTTGTTTTCATAGGTAAGCCAGGAACAGATCCCAATTCAGCAGCATGGGCAGCTTACTATGCTCACTACTATCAGCAGCAAGCACAGCCACCACCTGCAGCCCCTCCTGGTGGACCGGCTACAACCCAAACTAATGGACAAGGTAGCTGTTTAGTAAAATGGATAAATTTCTCATTGCCAGGAGTGTAGATGCCCCGTTATTTTTTTATTATTGTTGTCATATATTGGGTAAATTTATTGTAAGGTAGCTGGCTTTTTTGGAAAACTTGCTTACAGCCTTCAACATTGCTTTTCTTAATTTCAGCCATAATAAGGGTAATGTATTTATCATGTAATATACTCCAAAGAGAATTTTGCTGCAACTTGGGCTGACTTAATTGCATCTACATAGTGCAGTCAGTCATAAGTAAAAGTGGAATGAGCCAAACCGTTGATTGTCATTTGCTTAAACAGTTGCATCACTTCCAGTGGTTTTAGGACAATTACAATTGTAGTATTTAGTTGTATTAGTATAATTGTTGTGCCTGGATGAGGCTTACTGCTTAAATTTTAAGTAGTATTTTGTACCATGAGTGGTGTGCATTTCCCGAATCTTGAAAACATACTGAAAACTTTAAATGATTCTTTGTTTCTTTGTGGTGTCTTTTACTACTTGTTTATATTTGTAGTAGCTTGTACCACATGGGTTTATAGTGTCAGGTTTGAGTGATGTTATTTGGGATTGTCACTGAAAAATTCAGCTGATTATTTGTAAACTGTTCTATGTATGAAACAAAATCCAGTAGTTTTATTTTGACTATTTTTAATGTAATTCAGGAGATCAGCCAAATCCAGCACCAGCAGGGCAGGTTGACTATACCAAGGCCTGGGAGGAGTACTACAAAAAAATGGGTATGTGTGCTTGGTTTTTTCTGTTGTTTCATAGTAGAATGTTTTAGGAGACTTGCATATCTCGTTTGAGATGGGCTTTTTTTACCCCCCAAAAAAAAATGCACAATCCGTGTGTCTTCTGAACCATATACTGCTGGAAGCCCTGAACCCTGCAGAAAAACAGACTTAAAAATTTGTGTTGTGTTTAAGGCATTTACTTGTACTCATGCTAGTAATTAGCTTTGCAAAAATACTTCATACCTAATGAGATGTCTATATTTGATCATTGGGAAACAACTTCTTTTAAATACTTCAATCTGAGTATTTTTAAGTATATTTTTAAAGTATATTTCATAAGTTAAGGAGTTCAACTGTGATCTACTTTATGAAGCTGTTGTTTGTCGTCTTTGGTAGTTGTTTCCTAATGCTCTTAAGATTACAGATTTTTTTTTTTTCTTGTAACTTGCTTTCTGTGTTCCAGGTTATTAAAGCATTGTAACTAGCTTTCATTTATATCGTGCCCTCTTTAAAATAGTATTTGCTTTGCAGCACTTAAGAGCTGTGTTTAAACTGCAGGTTATATTTTGTTGCTAGCTTTTTCCAAATATTTTGTTTGAGCTGACTTAACAAGCAAATACATTTCAGTTTTATAAGTTGATGATTTCATCATTTACTGATTAAGGAAAGAATATGTGGTCTTGATGCACTGGCAGAAGGTGGTGCTATCTTTTAAATAATGAGAATGTCTTGCAGGTCAGTGTTTTGTCCACAGTGTCCTTCCATGGATATTGTGGTTGATGTCGACTTGTATACTGAGGACTAGTGGGCTTATAAATGCCAGTGCTTTCCATGGTATCTGTTTGACCAGACATACAGTAGCATCTAGTTTGGATTTCTTGTTTGTTTGGGTGGGTGGGAGGGTTTGGTGAGGTTTTTTTGCCCTCTTCCAACTGCACCCAATTTTCTCATGGAAAAGCATTTGAGTTAAGATTAATAGCATGTTCAATTCCTCTTACCAGCCTTCTACCAGATTGATCTCAAATTATTTGCCAAGACATAACTTACCTTTATTCTTCTTTATTTTGGCACAGCATAAGTGATGAAATGAAACAGAAAATATGTAATGATGATTTACTTCAAGAATAGTGTGTCAGACTAAGAAAATTGCAACAGAACTCCCAAACACATGATTTTTAAGATGTGATGGGCCTTTCCATTTTTCCTCTTCCTGTTTCATTTAACTACTTTTTTTTCCATTTACTGTCTCTGTTAGTTCAGCTCACATTCTTCGATGCAAAGTTGTGGGGTTTTTTCACTGCCTTTTTAAGAATAATGTAATTCGTTGGCAGGGGCTCTGCCATCTTTCTCATTTGCTATCTGGAAAGCAAAGTCTGGGTTGCGCTAGCCTTGCGTTTGCTCTAATTAAATAATAGCTAGTTATAAAGTGTTGGGATAGAGTTTCTGGGAGCAAGTCCAGAGAGAAGTGTGAACCCAAAAAAGATAGACATTGGGAGATGTAAAGAATTGCTCTTAAAATGCAAAATTAAAAAATCCCAAGACAACAATCAAAGAAGAGGGAAAACAGAAGGGCAGTTTTGATCTTCATTTCTTTTTCTAGTTCAAAGTGAGTTCTTTGCCTGAAGGAGCACTCTTGATGTCTGGACCTGTATAACTTGATTGTGTAAATAATGAGAACTTTTTGCTTCTTCAGCATGTTGAAAATCTTAACATCCGCTTAGAAAAGAGGAAGAACTGACTGAGTGAGGTTGAAGGGCGGAGAATTCACCTAGAGTTGATTTAGTGCTAAATGGAGGTGTTTTTCCCCACCTCCTTAACAACAATGTTAAGTAGTAGATCTGATGAACAGGCAGGCTGTCCATCAGCAGGTTCATGTGGTCTCTGGGCTCTCAAATACAGCTATTACTGTATGTGCTTTCTACAGTACTGTAATGCTTCTGTCCCTATTAACTTGTGCAAAAAGGGGAAGGTAGGAATTACAAGTCACTCACTCTTCAAGGACTCTCTCAGATTTTTCACAGCATGGATAATTACACAAACAGCTGTTTTGGAGAACTGGTCTGAAACTTGGGACTTGCTGAGCCCAAGCAGCTTTATTTTTGCTGCTGAAGAAAGCTACTTCGATAATCCATGGGGCAAGCTTATGAGGGTGACAGTACTGAGCTGAACAAGTTGGATGTGTTACTGCAATTGGTACTCTGGATTTTCTCATACTTTAAGTATGAGCGATCTGAAAACTCTAAAGCACTCCTGAATACTCCCATCAAAACCATAATACAGTTTTCCAAAGTGGCTTCCTACTGGTGCAGTATGACTCGGCTAATGACAGAGAACACTTTCCTATTTTTTTCAGTGTATAGAACAGTGACTTGAAAATAACCTGTTTTCCAACTCACAAATGTAGTGGCAAAGTCCATCTCCTTTTTCAGACTCTCGTTTTGGTCAGGGACTGTTGCTTTGAGTAGCAAATACAATTAAAAATAAGACTGAAAAGCTAGTAAAATTACTCATGCACACTGGTAAGTTACTGTACATGGATCTTGTAGGTGACCCAAACCATCTGTTTGCTTGATACCCTACTTCATAAATTCAGGAAGTTTTAAATTTCCCTTGAGTATTAGCAGGTCACAAGACAGTAGTTTAGCTTTTGAAGACACAGATGCTATTATCTTGAATTGGAGACATAGTATTTTTATTCTTTCCTACAAGGGCTGAAATAAAGATTTGCGTAACTGGGCCCTAAAAATCTCCCAAGGATAACAGTTCCATCTAAACAAGAAGTCATATTTCGATAAATGATCTATATGTCACCATAGGAGTTCGTAAATTTATCATTTAAAGTCATTCTAGTATATTGTGGGCTTGATTTTTAGTTAAGGGATTCCATAATAAAGTAGTGGAACTGTTCTTCAATGATTCCACAGCATTGTAGCGGGAAGGAGGACAAAGAACAGGTTTTTTCTCTTGTTAGAATCACCTTTGATTTGAGTAGTGGAAGAACCGTAGAATCATCTGGCATTTTCTTTCTTAACCTTCCTTAATGGGAAGGTATTCTGCGTTTCTTGTATTTCCTTTGTATGTAGTTTATCAATCTTGTTTATTAGTGTTCCAGTTGAATCTGGATATTAATAAGCATGTACTGTCAGTGCAGTTCTGTACACTGAAAAGAAGTTTCAACTAAACTGCTGAATTCCATGTGTAGGTTCAGAATTACTTGCAGTACTTAGTAGGAGAACGATGCAGCTAAAATACTTTGAATTTTTACTAACCTATTTCAGGACAGAAGGTCCTGTTTGACATCTTTGAGTAGATGTTAAATTTCCTATACTGCATTTATTATTTGAAGTGCAACACTGCCTTGGGATAGTTGGCTGAACGTCAGAAGATTCTTGGGTCATATTACACAAAAAACGCCTTAGCTTTGACATTGAGTTGTGCTGACAGCTATGACATAGCTAAATGATTTGTAATTAGAATTATCTCATAAATTAATAGTGAACTTGCAAAAAGTGTATCCTGGGATAATTTGTAACCATACTGAAGATCATTTTGGTTAAAATAATTGATCAGAAGTGTAAATTGTAAGTTGTAGTAAATTATAATTATAAATTGTGATTTCAGCTCTTAAGATTTGAAGAAATTTAAGTAAGTTTTTCTAGGAAAACAATTGCTTTACTGTATAACCCAAAAAGTGATGGAGAGGTTTTTTTAATATATCTACAGTGTAAGTGGAAAAACCACGTAAGTTGTATACAGGGTTGGAAAATGGAAGATTGTATTTTGAAGACGTTCAGGATAGTGCTTTGCCAAATGTTCAGATTCTCTGCTCACACTTAATGTTTTTGAGAGGATTGGAAGAATACACACGTATGTAAGAGGAGTGTGGGTAGCTAGTATTCTTATGTGAATTTTCTGTGTAAAAGTATTTAGAAAACAAACCAAACCAACCTTCTGTCTGATACCCTAGAATACAGTTCATTAGAATCTTTGATACTCATGTTCCCCAGAAGGTTGCTCAGCGGTCTTGTATCCAAACAAAAGGTTAGGTGGTTTCAGGTAGGATTGAAACCTTTCAGCCCTCATTGTGTGGAAGCTGCCCCTTTTTCTTGATGGCAGAACAGAAGATTACGTGCACATTGTACAGGGTGCAGGCTTGCATTTTGCTTGGATTTATTTGGTGTAGTGTGATTGGATGTGGTGTTTTGGTTTTTGGTTTTTTTTTTCCTAGTATCCTAGAAAAACTTGGAGGTGGTGAGTTTTTGATAGTATCCTAATTCTGACTGTAAAACTTTGATACGAAAAAAATAACCCTTTAAGAATGTGAATGTAGATCACAAAAATGTTGTATCACAGTAATAGTTGCTCTGTTTTGGAAGTTCAAGAAACTTAAAATGAAGCACTCCATATAAAACCCTTCTGTCTGTATGCATGCAAGTGTGAGGACAGATGGTTGGATAGAGTGTGTTGTTCTGCTTATAGTCAGGTACATTCTGCAGTAGTAACTGCAAAAGCACCTTTCAGATAAAAAATTGTGAAGAAGATAGTGGTAATAAGTGGAGTGTGTTTGATGTTTCTGAAATAAGAGAAGGGAAAAAGGAAGTAAAGATGTCTGCGACAAACCTTCCTTGGAAGAACAGCATGACTGAGGTCCTAAAAAGTTGGCTGTAATTTTTTTTTTTTTTTTTTTTTTTGATACACTGAAGAGTCCTTGTGTATTAGTCTATCGTCTTTATAAAGTTTTTAAGCTGCAAGTTGATTTTGTTGGAAGGACCGGTAGTTCTCAGCTGTCGGGGGGGGGAGTGTGTGTGTGTACGTGTGTGTGTGTACATGCTGTTATTTCTAGAGGATCAGAACTAAAGCAAAAGTTGGAAGGAGAAGTTTCAGGACTATATTCTATGGTGGAGTAAATGTTTACAAAAATTAATGCTCTTTTTGAAAAATGTAATCTGCAATAACCTAGCAGTTGCATTAAGGAGCCCAAAATTGGGGGAGTGAACGAATTGGCATCTGGTAAATTAATTAATGCAGTCTGTACAATAAGATAAAGTCAGTCTAGGTGGATTACAAAAAGTAATCTTGCCTGTTGACCTGTATTTTAACTTAAATGCTACCGGTTGTTCAGGTCAGTTTAGGTCAGCAGGCTTTAAAGACTTTTGCTCTGAAACATGATTCAAGAGGTGGAAAAAACTGTCCTTACGGTTCCTCAATTTTGCTTTACATGGGAATTGTTACATTAAAATAATAGGATGAGTGGTTAGGTAAAAAAAAGCAGCCGCAAGATTATTGAAAAGCCTTGGAGGAATATTGCAAGAAGCTAGGGGATGTTTGTTAGGCAGTGAGATTTTGAAATTTTCTCATTTCTATTGCAGCAACAAAGCTATATAATCTTAATTACTTGTAGGTCAAGCAGTTCCTGCCCCTGCTGGGGCTCCGCCAGGTGGTCAGCCAGATTACAGCGCCGCATGGGCTGAGTACTACAGGCAACAGGCAGCATATTATGCCCAGACGAGTCCACAGGGAATGCCACAACATCCTCCAGCACCACAGGTATAAAGTTTTAAGTGGTTTTTTTGACTGGCTTCCATTTCAGTGGTTATAGATATTTTTTTGCATGTCTCCTGCTTTGTTACCTTTGGAGTATGCATCTTTTTTTATAGCGAAATAACTATCAGAATAATTAATACATGGCTTTGTTTACCTGATAACTTGAGTTCTGTATCTATCCATATGTTTGGTGATTATGGTTTTTTTTAAAAAAAAGAAAAACTTTCTCCTCCCAGGGTTTTGAAAACCATGCAAGAAGCCACCACCATTTACATTAACCAATTTTTCCTTCTTAAAGGCTTCACTCCTGAGTTAGCTCAATTTAAAGGATTTTCTTTAACTTTTTGTGTATCTCTTATGTATCTCTTCTGCACAGGGCCAATAATAAGAAGTGGACAATACAGTATTTGCTTCATTGTGTGGGGGAAAAAACCTTTGTTAAATGTATGGATGCAGACGCCTTGATGAAGATCTTAATTTTGTTTGGTTAAAAAAATAGTGTTTTTGAAAATGTACAAAATATCTATCACTACTGATAGGAGGTAATATTTCTGTGTAGAAATGAAAAATGGTTTGTTTTTAGTATTAGTGTAGATGTACACATTCCAGCAAATGTATTTGCAATTATGTGGTCAATGCTTTGTGATATAAATGTACTTTTTCAATGTATACTTTATCACTTTTAAAATGCCTGTTTTGTGCTTTACAATAAATAATATGAAACCTCCTGTGTCGGTAAGTTGGATATGTGGGTACATAAAGAATTATAGGATTGATTTGCAACGCTGAATCAAGGTACCTGTACACAAATGAGATTTTTTTTTCCCCCCCCATGAAACCTTGTTGAGTTTAAAAACTTGTCGTTAGCATGTTTTTCCCTTCTTGCAGAATAGTTGTAGATGGAGGATCTCTTTCATTCATTGTATTTTGCTGCCTAGCACCAGTAATCTTGATACCTTAATTTTCTTTCTATTTGATTAAAATTGCATGTGTTTAAGAAGGTGATCTTTTGGCATACTTCCATTGCATTAACAGTGAAATTTCCTTTTATACATGACCACTGTTTCAGACCTGTGCAGCTGCTATAACAGATAACTTTTGTTCTTAATTGAATACTTCAAAACTGTTCCTGCATAACTATTTTACCGATTTTTCAGACTAGTTATAAAATTTATTTTAAGTGTAATGTGCTTAAGCCTTCAGTTTAAAGCAGTCCAAATTCAGTGTAGAAAAGTCAATGTGGTATGCATAGTAGTTACAAAAATTGCATCTGTCCTTAAAACGCTGTTTTGTTTGAGTGGTGGGGAGCGATTGAGAACTTCCTGCAGAGCAGATAACTTCTGTTTTTGTAAATACTCAAGTATTGAATCAATTGATTATTTTTTTATATATACTTGAAACTTCTTATTGCTCTAATGCTCATACTAAAAATCTGATTCTCTTGAAATCCTATGTTTGCTCTTTGCATATTTATTGGCTCTTTGCGTATATTAGACTACATGCAATACAGTCTGTCTTGCCATTGTCTGTTGAAGTGCAGGTTTGATCCAGCCAGTATAGAACTAGCTCTATAGGGGTGAGGAGGACTGTGCTGTGTATCATCCTTGATTGTTCCTTCAAGGAGCATTGCACTGTAAGTACATCAGAATGACAAATTGATGAACTGCAACAGTATCTTTTTGTCAATGTTCCACATAATGAAAATGCCATACTTGTGTGACTATTATGTTGGAATACAGTGCTGATATCTTAGGAAATCATAATTGCTTCTTAATTCAGAAACATAGGTTTGCGTATATATATATATATATACATACACATAATATGAGCTTGGTGGGTAAGTATTCCTGAAACGTTTAGCAATAGCTAAAGAAAATCATGTTTCTGTTTATCTGAGTAATAGTTCTTTTCATTAGTACTCCTGAGACAGCTGTATCATTCAGTGTTTTAAAGTATGCATATCGTAACATTGAAGTCTTCGGAACCACTTGTTAGACAGAAGTTGTCTTTGTCTTCAGATAGTTTGCAGACATGTAGTGATGTAGGTATGTTTTAAATAATTCTATAACTGTTACTTGCTTTATATTTTGGAACACCATATTGTTGCTTTGAGAATAAATTTTTTTTAGGGTGGCTGCACAGAGAAGTAAAAGTTAAGGCTTGACAATTGAAGTAGTTTATTCAGGTAACTAGCAATGTATGTATTGTGCTGTAGAAATAGAAGGAATTATTTTTATCCCTTTTAAAATTAGGAATTATTCTGGTAGCTTAAAAAAGGCTAGGACAGTATTTGCTATCTTTAGTGTAGGGTATGAAGTTTAATAGTTCAGATATTTTGCATGGTATTTTGTAGATAACCTTAGAGAATGGTGCATTTATTATGTACTAAACTGAGCAAAATTAAATTCACTGGATTCTTTATCATTCACAAAATGGAGGCTGTTGATTTTGATTCATTTAAGGTATAAAATCTTTATTAATTGCAAACAGTGCAATTATTTATACTTCACAGTGCCTTCCCAGACCTTCCACCTTAGGTTCTGCTGCAAAAAAGCAACAGGTAAGCACAACCTAAGGAAGTATATAAATTAATATATTTCAGTACATTAATGTTGTCCCTGTGAGATCTTTGTGGTTGTGTATTGAAAAGCAATCTGCTGCTTCCCCAAATGCATTGTTACTCACGGTTCCATTTCAGTGGAAAGTCTTTTAAGTTTTTAAACAACTGTTTATATTTCTAGGTAAATATGTTTTGGGTTTTTGTTGGTTTTTTTGGTTTTTGTTTTTGGTTTTGTTTTTTTTTTTTAAGAAAAGATGAGTAGATTGCAGTAATTAAACTTTATCAGATTAAGTAATTTTTGTTATTTTTCCTCAAACAGCTAATTGTTGCAATTAAAGAATCAAAACCTTTAAAATATGCAGGAGTTGCTTTGGTTAGAAACGTCAACAGCCTTCACAAATGTTTTTTTATAATAGGGCACTATTCCCACTTAAACCCGTAAGACCTAAATATAGAGAATATGACTTGTTGTTATCACTGAACTTGATAACTTGTCTTACAGTTATAGTGTGTTAGTGGAATTTTTAGATAACTTAGTTTGCTTATTCATACTTGACATGGTAGGAAAACAGGTTCTGGAGTTTCAGAGATTAGTATGTTTTAACTGAAAAAGCATGTGCACCAATTAAATGTTAACAGTACAGCAAATAATATTTTATCTATATAGCAGTCAGTGTATCCTGTTTCTTGATACTTCAACTGAATTGCTGTATATTTTGATAGTTTAAAATGTTTGTATGTCTTACAGATGGTCTGGTACAGGTTTTTGTTTCTGGTTTTTGTTGCCTTTTTTTTTTTTAGCTTAAAGTAAAGCAGCATCTATTTGGTTTTTTGTTGATTATTCTGTTTCTAAAATGTGCTGCTCCTCTTTCAAAAGTCCTGCTTATCTGTACATCAAAGAAAAATATTCAAAAATACTGCCTTCATTTTCACACACAGTGCTGAAGATGCTGCAAGCACCAAATCATAGCTCATAGAATCAGGTCCTGAGATAGTTACTACCAGTAAAGAGGAATCCTTTGAGTGTATGCCATTGGTGAGCCGATGAGCATGGACCATAGAAGGGCTCCATGTAGAAGGTAAAATTGGCAAAAACATAACAGATTTGAAATGTATCCCATACATAATGGTGTAGGGTATAATTTTTGTTTTGATCACTTTTCATTCTTTAAAGTATTATTTGTTTGACCATAAATGTTCCATAATCTGTTAAGTTTTTTAAACTGTGATTTAATAATATAAACCATCTATTTTAGTTTATATTCTTCTAAACAGCCAAGCTTAGATATATTTAATTTTTGAACTAAATTAATAGTTGTGCTTCAGTTTCTCAAGCCACTTAATATTTCATCTATAGTTTAATATGTAACTTCATTTTTGACGTGAGAAAAGGTTAGGTGTGTACCATTTGGATTTTGATACTGTGAATTTAGTGCTGGGGTGAGTCATTTGTTCACTTCCTTTTACATGATACTTCTTTCTTCAACTGTTGTTGTTAAAATATCTTAACAGTCTTTCAATTGTAAATTTAGCCAGTGGGAGGAGATAGAGAAGAAAAAGCCAGTTCATTGGAATGTTGCTAGTGTGTGGAAGATGAGATGTTCTTGTGTGTAGCATTTGAGGTGTATTGACTTCCAGCTTTCTCACTGCTGGGCTTACAGGCATGCTATTTTGTGCTAAGCATAGTGTTTCTTTTTCAACTCTGTCTCCAAACTCATAGTTCTTAGGAGAACAGAAAACAGATTATTGGAGTTATCCCGATCCAAAAAGATAACTGGACTTCCTTAGAAATGTAATGAACTTGTCCAAAAGGTGTCTTTAAATGTTTCCTGTCCG